>NC_038246.2:12223059-12363063 GCF_000004515.6 Glycine max | reverse complement strand
GAAGAAATCGAAGGATGGGTCTTCCTTCTTAGTGTCTGGGCCTATGTGGCTTCTCCAGTTGTGGCTTAATGCCACTTTTGAACAAGAAATGGGATTAATAATCCCACAAGATTATGCTGAAGAAGTTGCAAATCGCTCGATCGAAGGCCAGAGAGCACTTCGACTAACACCCAAGACCTTGGATCAAAGCTCACAAAAGCTGTTCCTAAAGTATATGAGGATTTTCCTGAGCTTTGACAAGTTTCTTCCCCAACATGCTCCATTCATTAGTCGAGAGGTTGGCCCAGCCTGGTTCACTGACTATTTCCCTGCTGTCGATCCGGACAATGAAGAAGAAGTGAACGAAATATGGTCATTTTACTTGAATCCACAGATCCTATCTTGTCGTACAGGTGTTCAATCGAACTATTTAGGCCTGGTTGGATACCAGCCTAATTTGGTTTCAAGACAATTTGGCCTCTCGCAAATTCGTCCTAAAAGCTTGTTCGAAGATCCTCAAGACGTCATAAGAGGGGCCAATCTTTCGGAAAAGACTTTCAAGAAGTTTTTGAAGATTTCTCTTGATGAAAACTATAACCTGCATCCTTTTGAGTTCAACCATTCCCACTTCTGCACCATGGGGTTTGTTACCTGGTGGGAAAAATATTATTCGACCCGTTCAGTTGGAGACACTACTATCATGATCTCCAGGCTTGAGAGTGGTTTTACACAACCAACGGTCGAGAATATTCGCTCAAACCTTCAAGCTCGAGGTATTAACTTACTTTTGACTTTCTAAATTGATATGTATTTTTGCCTTTTCTAATATTATTACTTTCAGGCAAAACAATCATGACGAAGAAAAGTGCTGAAACGTCTCGAGCTGATGTGAGACCCAAGAAACCTACTGGGGTGAAAATACAAGAAGGGAAACAAGAAGAAAAGGTAACTCTTCTGACTTATCTTTTAATCTTAACGTCTTGCCTCATATTTCTTTATTTTTTCAGATTCAAAAGAAAGATGACAGTACTGAGACTACCACGACTTCCAAACGCTCGAAGCATGCAGGCGTCGAATTAGATGAAGAGAAAGATGCAAGTTTTATTTCTAATGTCAATATTATAGCTTTCTTTCAAGTCTATACTCTGACAATTCTTTACCCTCGTAATACAGGAAGAAGAGGAAAGACCACTCATAAGAAAAAGAAAGTTACCTACGACTTCGACCAAGTCTGCTGAACAAACAGAGGCAGGCAATTCCCAGGCTCAAATGCCTAAGAAGAAAAAGAAAGTGAAGCAGGTCGAGCCTGAACCTTCTGTGGCTGTTGAGGGTGGTGAGCCATCCAAGAAGAAAAAGAAAAAGACCAAGTCTTCAAAAGAACAAGGTGACAATCAACCTGTTGACGTCCAACCACCTTCGACCGATATTGACGGCACCGAAGTAGAAGCTGCTCCTTCTATTGCTGAGATGGGC
This sequence comes from Glycine max, assembly GCF_000004515.6. NCBI lineage: Eukaryota > Viridiplantae > Streptophyta > Magnoliopsida > Fabales > Fabaceae > Glycine > Glycine max. Next base: position 12,361,611 of record NC_038246.2, on the reverse strand, counting down.
AACCCTGTCGAGCAACCGAACTTATCACAAGAACAACCTGCCGTCGAGGTATCATTCTCTTAATGTGATTTTAATCATAGCTTATACGAAACTATTTGTTAACCTTTTTTCCATGACAATTCGAATCAGGTGCAACAAAATGTTTCTGCAGAAGAAATACCCTCATGTGCGCGAACCTCTCCCGCTCCTGAGGCGGATGCAGTGAATGTTGAGGAATGGGGTGAAGGTCAAGGCATTGGATCCAGTCGTCCTCATGGTTGGGCAGAGGTCGATGACCCTCATGAGCCGAACCAGTCAGATAATACCACTCCTCATGAATCGAGTCAGAAAAGTTCATCTGAAGAAAACTTTTTTGATGAAGACGCCATAAAAGAGGCTGAAGCTGGAGGTTCGGACATTTACCCAGTGTCTTCAACATCTAAGCTTTCCGCTAGCATAGGGATCGCAGAAGATACATTCATTCAAATGCAAGACGAAGACCCTGCTGCAGCCCTTCGACTCCTGCTGAACACAAGTCAAGCCAACACCTCAAGTGAAAAGATTCCTGGTGCTTCGTCCTCATCTGATGCTGAAATAAACTCTTCAGTACGCCAAGATTCTCTGCTCTTGAAGTTATCCATGGAATACGCACGGAAAGATGTGCTTAAATCCATTGAAGAGAACCCCTCTGCTGCCTTTGGGCACCTGAACTTTTTGAAGAAATTGCACAACCCCCTTACCTCTGATGAGATTCTAGGCAAAGTTATCCAAATCGAGGCCATCATTGACCAATTTGCAAGTACTGTGCAGAAAAAACGCGAAAATGGCGCAAGACTAGATGCCCAGAAACAGGCACATATCCTTCTGCTCGAGAAAGCCCGAGCTGCTCAACATGAAGTCGAACGTCTCACCAAAGAGGCGAAAGAAGGATCTTCTGAGATCAAAGACTGTGATGATAACATCTCCTCCTGGGAGGAAACTATTACGGATCTGCTGTTTCAGGTCGATGATCTAAGGCAGAAAATTGTGACAGAGCAGGCCAAACGCAAGGAACTCCAGGAGAAGGCTGCTAACTCGATTCAGAAACTGGTTGCTGAAAAAGGGAGGGAAGGCCTGAAGGCCTTTAGCGCATCTCAGGCTGTAGCAGATGAGGCAAGGGTCATGGAGAGTGCTGACCAGGTCTTAACTAAAGAGATGGCCACCTTGAAAAAGATGTATGAGGATTTGGTCATGAATTAGTAGAACTTATGATTTCTTTATTTCGAATTCTGTATTTCGATTCTACTTTTTGATGTAATATTGACACATGCCCTTTTGTGGCAATTTACTGTTATCGCCATTTTTATGTTCCCAGTATTTCTCTTATTATATGCTTATTTTAACTTCGAGCAATGTTGGTTTATATTTTTTCAAATATTTACCATTTATACTCAAAGTACGTTTTTGAGGAGTTAGCTCCTCCACTTCATAAGCACCATTCGAATAAATCTGAATTATTTTAAACGGTCCTTCCCAATTTGGGGACCATTTGCCCAAGGCTCGATCCTTACTATCCATGGGCAGGATAACCTTCCAAACTAAATCTCCAATATTAAAAGTTTTTGACTTCACTTTCTTATTATAAGCTTTAGCAACTCTTTCTTTTTGTTTAGTCAAAACTTCTAATGCTCTTAATCTCTCCTCATCTAAATCAACCAACTCATCTGACATCATTTTCCAATAATGGTCGATTGGAATGTCCATTTGTTTTTGTACCCTGGCTGATTGCAAATGTATTTCGACCGGAAGTACAGCATCATGCCCATAAGTCAGTCGAAATGGGGTAGTATTAGTTGATTCCTTAGGAGAATTTCTACATGCCCATAGAACTTGATCTAACGTTTTATTCCAATTTCTTGGCTTTTGGGCAATGTGTTTTTTAATCAAGTTAATTACAATCTTATTGGCTGCTTCGACCTGACCATTTGCTTGCGCGTAATATGGTGTTGAGGTTAATAATCGAAAGCCAGTTTCTTTGGCAAATTCTTGCATTTTTCGTCCAGTAAAAACTGAACCTTGATCAGTGGTAATTGTTTCAGGAATACCATACCTATAAATAATATGATTTTGAATGAAACTAATTACTGCTTCCTGATCAACATTTGGCAAAGGGACTGCTTCGATCCATTTTGTAAAGTAATCGATACCAACTATAATATAACGCTGGTTCTTAGAAGAAGCAGGCTTGATTTCACCAATTAGGTCCAAAGCCCATCCTCTGAAAGGCCAAGGTTTGATTATGGAGTGTAACTCACTAGCAGGTACATGCTGTATCCCTGCATGCTTTTGGCATTCCTGACAGCCTTTAGCAAATTCTATGCAGTCTTTTAACATCGAAGGCCAATACAAACCTTGTCGAAATAAAAGCCATTTCATTTTATGGCCTGCTTGATGTGATCCACAAGCCCCATTGTGAACATGGGAAACTGCCAAGTACGCTTCTGATTCACTTAGACATTTCAACAACACTCCTTCTGCAGTCTTTTTAAACAGATCATTTCCCACAATCACGTAATTTAAAGCCCTATATTTGACCTTTCGAGCCACATTACCTATTGGATTTTCCAAATATTCAACAATGGACTTTCTCCAATCATTATCTAACATATTGTCAATGGCCAAAATTTGAATTTTTCCTTGGAGATCATCCATGCTTTCATCTTCATTATTTTGTGGTGTACTTGCCCCCACAAGTTTTGGCATTGGCAATTTATTGCTTAATGGCTCTAGTAATACCAGTTTATCTTTTATTTCGATCAACTGAGTTAACTTTTCCTTCGACATTTTGTACCCTGAAGCTATTTGGGCTAAATCATTTGCTTCTTGGTTTTCTTGTCGAGGTATATGCTCAATGTTAATGTAATCGAAATGATTCAGAAGAGAACTTGCTATAACAAAATATTTTGCTAAGTGTTCATTAACACATTTGTATTCTTGTGTTAATTGCCTCAACACTAATTCTGAATCACCCCTTATGTTAACATTTCTTGCCCCCAGGCTAATTAAAATTTCAAGGCCTGTAATTAGAGCTTCATACTCAGCCTCATTATTAGAACAAAGCCCTTTGATTTTATATTTGAATTTAGTTGGAACTTTATTGGGGGATATTATTAAAACTCCAATTCCAGTTCCATGTTTGTGTTTCGAACCATCGAAATACAAAATCCAAGGCTCTGTATCGACATAGTCTTGCGGCATTTCGATCACTGAGTGATCTACAATAAAATCTGCCACAATTTGACCCTTAACAGATTTCAAAGGCTTGTACGTTAAAGAATATTCTGTTAATGCTAAAGCCCATTTTCCAATTCTACTGTGTAAAATAGGTTTTGACAACATGTGCTTAATAATATCATAATGAGAATACACATAAACATCAACAGGCTTTATATATTGCTTAAGTTTTGCACAAGAGAAATATAAACAAAGACAAAGTTTTTCTATGGCAGTATATCTAGTTTCTGCATCATTTAGTACACGACTAAGATAATAAATTGCATGCTCTACGCCATCATCATCCTCCTGAGCCAACATGCTACCAATGGTCTTGTCAGACGCAGCAATATACAACTTCATAGTCTTGTTTCGACTAGGAGGCATTAACACAGGAGGCTTGATCAGATATTCTTTAATTTCATCAAAAGCCTTTTGATGCACTTCATCCCATTTGAATGGTTCATCTTTCTTGAGTCGAAGTAATGGCGAAAAAGTCTGAGCTTTGCCACTTAGATTCGAAATGAATCGTCTCAAGAAGTTGATTTTTCCTAGCAAAGACTGAAGCTGTTTTTTGGTCGAAGGAGGCTTCGTCTCAAGAATAGCCTTTGTCTTGTTTTGATTTATCTCAATGCCTTTTTTATGCACCACAAAACCAAGGAAATCTCCTGCACGCACACAAAAAGCACACTTTAATGGATTCATTTTTAATCCATGTTTCCTCATTCGTTCGAAAGATTGCCTAAGGTAATCCAAATGGCTATCTTCTGAGGAAGATTTGATGATTATATCATCAATATAAACTTGCATAAATGTGTCAATAAAATCATGAAACATGGAATTCATGGCCCTTTGATAAGAGGCCCCAGCATTTTTCAACCCAAAGGGCATAACCACCCATTCATAAGTGCCTAAAGCACCAGGGCATCGAAATGCTGTTTTTGACACATCACTTTCAGCAATAAATATTTGGTTATAACCAGAATAACCATCTAACATGCTTAAAAATTCGAAACCAGCCGCCGAATCTACCAACATTTCCGCTACTGGCATAGCATATTCATCTTTAGGTGTAGCATTATTTAAATCCCTAAAATCTATGCATACTCTAAGAGTTCCATTCTTTTTAATGACAGGGACTATATTTGCTAACCATTCGACATACCTGGCAGATCTGATGAATTTACACCTCAGCAGCCTTTCGATCTCTTCCTTAATCTTGGACATGATTTCTGGTGCGAATCTTCTTGGTAGTTGTTTTACTGGTCTTTTTCCCTCCTTAATAGGCAATTTCATTTCGACCATTTCTCTGCTTAACCCAGGCATTTCGTGGTAATCCCAAGCAAAACAGTCTTTAAATTCTCTAAGAAGAGGCACCAGCTTTTCTTTTAGACTTGAGGTGATATTGGCACTGATATAGGTTGGCCTTTTTATCGAGCCATCTCCAATGTCGATCTCCTCCAAAGGATCTTGAGCTTGCATCTTTGGCACCTCATTTATGGGATTTTTCTCAAAACCCAGTGGCTCATCATCATAAATGCAGTCCAGTCTTCGATCCTTTGTTTCTTTGTTTTCATGATCTTCGATCTTGGCTTCAACTGCCATATTTTGTTGGAATTCAGCCTCAAAGGCCGTATTTAGTCTATTTTCGGCCATATAAGCCGTAATTCTGGCCCATGCAGTGGCCTCAGTCATATTAATCTTCATATATATTCCACCCAGTTGGTGGAATGACTCCATCTTCAGAGGAAACAGCATTAATTTCCTCCCTCTCCCATATAAACCCATAGGTAGGATGGAGTTTGACAGAGTGGATAACATTGTCACTTGACTCGAAAACAGCCTCCTTGTCACCACAAGGTGCTATGTTAGCCAAATTTTTGTCAAAGGTTTGTGGAGTAACATTATCAACCTCTGACTTATAGAAGCTTTGATCTGCCTCTATATTTTCAACAATCCCATCCTCCCTCCAGATAATGAGTTTCTGGTGGAGAGTAGATGGCACAGCCCCAACTCCATGGATCCATTCCCTTCCTAATAACAAGTTAAAATTAGCCTTGGACTGTATCACCAGGAATAGAGTTGGTCGAACTATACTGCCTACAACAACATCTACTTGAATGGCTCCCAAAGAATAGCCAGTTTTGCCCTCATAATTAGAAAGCACAATGTTGTGGGCAGATAGATCAGTGTCATGTTTCCCGATCTTGTAGAGCATAGATCGAGGCATCAAGTTGACAGCCGCTCCTCCATCTATGAGCACTTTGTTAATTCCAACATTCTCAACTTTTGCCCTGATGAAAAGAGGTTTGAGATGACTTTTCATCTGAAAATCTGGCTTTTCGAAATAAGCTAATTGTTCTTCCACACAGCCATTGTTCATAACATAGTAGCAAACTGGCTTTGGGTCAGCCATATCAAAATGATCGAACTCACCTTCGATCTCAGTAACCTCAGACTGTACATCATATTCAGATGGCAAGATAGATACCACACAGATGACATCAAAGTCTGGTTCAGAATCCAGTAGATCCTCATCCTCCATCTTATCTTCATCCACTGGAGGCAGGAGTCTCTCCTTTACTGGCCTCCTAGACACTTCTTTATACTGGCCCGTTTGCAGATTCTGTTGGGCCAATTTCCTCTGACGCTGGAACCTGCGCCATTGGGTCCTCGTCATAGGATTCTTTCCTTTGTAATTGTTCCTATAAGAGTACCTATTAGCCTCCTGTGGGCCAATTTGCTTCGTTCCACTCGAACCACCTACTTCCATGGCCCCTTTGTTGAACCTTATGAGTCCCTGGTGCATCCATTTTTCGATCGGAACTGAACCAGGAGGAGCGAAAGTATTCCTTCGACCAGACTTCTGATTACTATTCGACTGCACCATAACCCTTTTACCTTTATCGAAACGTTGGTTCTGCTCTGCCCCCTTATTAATAATTTGGTATTTTTTTAGGCCCTCAGTAGCCTCCCTATCACATACTGCACTGCAGCGAGGGCAGAGCATCACACTCTTGCTTTCGAGTTTGCATCTGTTCAAGAAATCAATTAGATCCTCCTCAGCCTGAGGATACACTACCTTCATTTGTTCGTTGTAATCCTCTTCAGATATGCCCTGAACTTGCACCTGAGACAACTCCATTGTTTCGACCATCATTATTTCTTGGGGTTCTGCATAGAGAGTTTCAACAGCTTTGGATGTTTCAGCATTTGCCTGGGCAACCTTTGGTTTCTCACCAAATTTGAGCCTCCCTTCGTTGAGAGCCTTTTGAACCAAATCCCTGAAAAGAACACAACGTGAGGTTTTATGGCCAAGGAAATTATGAAATTTACAATAACCCCTTTTCTTCTGTTGTTCGATTGGGGGTACTTTCAAGCCCTTAGGAACAACAATTTGGCCATCTGTGACTAATAAATCAAATATTTCATCACATTTAGTTATGTCAAATGTATAAGTTTTAGACACAAATTTATCATTTTTAGGTTCAACAGGGTTTTTTCCATTGGAAGGTCTAAGGAGTTTACAAACATAAGGCGGTCCAGGTTTTAATTCTGCTAAATCAACCTCATTGTCCTCGATATCTTCATAAATAATATCGAACTCCTGGTCACTGTCATTGGTTTCAACATATGCAACCTTTTCCTTCCTGTGGAACTTAGAATTTCTAGCCTTTTCAGCCTTCAATCGTTCGAGTTGTCGAACTCTATCAGCCAACTGAGCCATATCCCTTAAATACTGGGTATCTAATTTCTTTCTAATCGAATAGTCTAGGCCACCAGCAACCATTTCGACTAATTCATGTTCAGGGACTTGGGTGAAACACCTTGCCTTTAAGAGTCTGAATCTGTTCAAATAATCATCAATTGATTCAGGTGCCTTACGTCGAACGCTGGCTAACTCTTTAAGGCTTATCTTAGACTGTCCCATATAGAATTGCTCATGGAAAATCCTCTCCAATTGGTTCCAATTATGTATGGAATGAGGAGGAAGGGTTGTAAACCATGTAAAAGCATTTTTAGTTAAAGAATTAGGGAAATATTTCATTCTTAAATTTTCATTATTAGCCAAGTCCCCTGCCTCGACCAAATATCTAGCAACGTGTTCGACAGTGGACTCATTTGTCTCTCCTGCAAACTTAGTAAACTTAGGGATTTTCACACCCCTTGGTAATTCTGTCTGTAACACATATTCAGATAATGGAGACACAAAATTAGGCCTGTGTAAGCCCAAGTTCAAACCATTCTGTACTAAAATTGTTTCGACCATTTGGGCCAGGTTATTCTGCCTATCGAAATGGTTTTGTTGAATATTCCCTATTACTTCATCAGCATTTTGGTTTCTATTTACCAATACTATACCAGGGTTTGGTTCGACCTGTTGGGCTGGTGGCTCTATGCGTGCCACTGGTTGTGGTGCTTGAGCCATTTGCATCCCTGGATTGTTAGGCATCTGTATCTCTGGGACAGGCGCCTGTATTTGGATCTGTCGAATTTGTGGTTGCTGTATGGGTGGTGCCCCAAAAAAGTCAGCAATTCGACTTATTTGATTTGTTAACATTTGGTAACTGTCATTTGTATTTTGAATTAAGGGGTTAATGACAGTTCCTATTTGCTGTGTTAACATGTTAACCATATCATGGTTACTTTCATCCATTTGTTGTCTGAGTGACAAAACGGATGTATTGGTTAAATGTTGAGGAATTACCCTACCTTGATTGCCCGCTACAGACCCTGATGGAGAGGACATATTAAGATTCTCTATATTTGGTTGAGAGTTTTGCAACCCTGCCATCAAAGATGTAGGCATGCCATATAGAGGGTTTTGAAGCGGTCGAAAGGGACTTCCACTGGGATTCCCTAAACTGGGGTTATTCCATGGGGCAAAAGCAGACGCTGACGTGGTCGAACTTGCCAACGTCATGTTGGTCATGGGAGAAGTTACCCCTGTCTGATTCATAACCGTCGAAGCGGTCGAACTTATCGTGCCAACAGTTTGGTCAGGAATTGCTCCTATGCCAGAATTTATATTGGCATTACTGACAGATGTCTGCATTGGTTGCCCCTCCATATTTGGAAGATCATTGTTTCGATTACTTGGGGGTGGTCTAGCCATCCTTGTACGAGTTTTAAATTCTGTTAAGTGTGGAACAGATTTCCCACTTCTTAAATGCATACAAGATCAAAACAATTAAGAGTGCAATAAACCAACAGCACTGAATAAAACTTTAACAATAATTTAAAGCAGAAACACACAATTGACCGGTCCCACCGGGCGTGCCAATTTGTTTACGCTGAAATTTGGTAAACAATCGCTAGTCTAATCGAGTTGCTTGCGAGATCGACTAGTGAATCTCAGGAGCATGCCATTTGTGTGTTTGCGTTAAATGTAGAGCTTCCAATGTTCATCATTGCAACAAACATTCATTGGTTTGAAATTTGTAAAAAGTGAAGCTCTTTGAAAGAAACGAAATGCTGGAAGTAAATTGACAAGAGAAAAGTAAAATGCAGAATTTAAGAGATCAGCGAGTTCATTCGATCGAATGAACCATTTAAAAAAACAGGAATTATATGAAATGAAACATAAATTGCATTGCATTCGAAATGTAAAGTTTACAGAAACTTAAAATGGTTCACAATCATACATTCTCCTTGCGTACTCGTTTCTCTCTGCGCTGGGTACTTTGAGTGTATAAGGATTTGTAGAAATGATTTGCGACCACGAAATCTGACTAAAAAACTGCTATATATAGACATTCGAAAATAAACTGCCCTAACGGTCGAAACACTATCCTAATGCCAAGTGTCCTGCTACATACACCTTGCATGCACATAACTGCTCCTTAGAACGGTTATCCATATCGCTCGAAGTCGAACTGATTTTGTGAAGTTTTGTCAGAAATTGCGCTAAGTCCAGAAATCTTGCTGCCTTGACTTCGATTCGACCATATGCCAGCTCGATTCTCCCAATGGTTCGAAGCCCTCTTTCTTGTCTTAGCCTTATACTTTGTAAATACTTCCTTGAACCTGTGAATCCCTTTCCATAAACTCTTCTTTCTTTTCGATTCAAACAGAATCTGACAAAATTCGCATCTAGAGCATATTTTTAGCTCATCAAAAATATGGGCTAACAGCGAGCTGAGCCCGCCTGGGCAAGCTGCTGTGCAACCTCCACCCCTCATTTGCTATAAATAAGCGTGACGGGGCTGAAGGAAAGGGGTCCTGAGGTTCCCTAAGGTCCAGAGGTCCAGAAAGAAGAGGAAAGAAGAGAAAAGAAGAAGAAAGACGAGAAAAAGAAGCTAAAACGCCGCCGAATCGTGACTGCAATCGATTTCTACATTGTTCTTCGGTCGTTCTTTGGTCGTTCTTCGTTTGTTCTTCATTCTTCATCCGGTTAGTGCTTGTTTTAAGGATTTGAACTTGATTTATGGACCCTTATAGGTCCCCTTTATTGTTTGTACATCTTCATCTCCTTCTTTGATCATCGGTAATCGCTTTTCTTTTGTAAAGTAAGTTTTAACCGATTATTAATGCCGCAAGTTATCTCTAAAAATGGATTGAACATTAATAAGCAAAAACCAAATAAAACTAACTCATAAACTTCTTCGTTTCATCAAAAAAAAAATCAAGAGGTCGTTTCAAAGGTCCAACGCCATAACGGCTCTCTTCTCTTTTCAAAAATCAAAACATCGTTTCGAGGTCCAATGCCTTAAACGACTTTGTTCGTAACTAAAATCAATCTTTCAAAAAAGATACAAATAATGTAACACCCCAAAATTTCATACTTAAAGAACTACGTAGGTCTAATTTCCTCATCGCACCTGAGGATACATAGGAGCGAGGGAAATACCCTTGTTGACCCCAAAAAAATAAAAAATAAAAACATAAAAAAGGGAAAATACATAAAAAAAACATAAAAGGGAAATAAATAATATTGAAGCCATGATTTGCACACTCGATTAGAGGCTGCCATCCCTTGTGACGGGCGCGTGGGGTGCTAATACCTTCCCCGTGCCTAAACAACTCCCGAACCCTCATTTTCAAAATCTGCATACCATCGTCTTTTTTTGGTTTTTCTAACGTTTTCCTCAAATAAACGTTGGTGGCGAATCCGTTCGTTTTCTCCCTCAGAGACAAACGCTTTGGCCCATTGTTGAGGCCTTTTTGTGCCCCCGCCGAAAGGTAGGTTGCGAAAGTTGGTGACTTCACTGGGGACTGTTAGAGAGTTAAGCCTTTCGATCAGTGTGAAACATTTTATCATGACTTCTCCTTTATTTATTTTCCCTTTTCCCTTTTATCTTTTGTTTTGTCCATATTTGTATATAACATTTGCTATGTTGTTGTGTTTGGTGTGTTTTTGTCTATCGATTACATTCATAGTTAGAAATACTTTTTTCTACACACATGCGACACCTACATTGAGATATTAGGCCCTATACCCAGGTCTATGTGAGCCATAAGGAGTGGAGGTCGATCTGTGGTCATGTTGGGTCTTCGACTCCCTTGACGATAGTGAAGCCTCATCTAGAGTTTTCCTCTTTTAGTGATGCATTGTCGCTGATAATCCCTATCGCCATAATGTATTACTTAAGAGGATGATATCTCTAGAAGCCAGTAAGGTTACATGAAACCACCCTTGGGAATTATCACTAGAAGTGGACTTTTGGATCCTTTCCATTAGGTTCCTCAATTAGAGGGCACATAGCAAACTTACTCTGGCATATTCCTTGATTGCATCATGCATCTCTTCATAGCATTGTAATAGGTGTATCATTCCTGCATCATATTCGTGTATTACATTTGCATAAATCACAACATCATCATACACTTTCATTTAGCATGCCAATTGCATACATTCTATCTTCGTCATTCACATGACATTCACTCATGCATGATCCTTGCATCTTCCTCTGCATAAAAAAAACAAAAACAAAAAGAAGTCACACCACATTCTTAGTTACATGTGTTAGGTACCATGTTGGAATTATACACCCATTTCTCTAAAAAAAATGATGATTGAAAATTATATGAACGTGGTACCTAATGCATGGTTAACTAGGAAAATGGTGGTTCCTAAGGCATCTTATGTCAATCTCATAATTGCATTTTCCATGCATAGCATAAATATGGCCGAGTCATTCATCTTTACGAGATGTGGTCGAAGTATTGGCGATCAAAATTTCTATTCATTAGATTATGGGGTTGAACCAAGCACATGTTTTAAGAAAAGGTTCATCAAGTCAAGGTCAAGTATGGAAGTAACCAGCTCGTAAGTTGGATCAGAAGATGAATAGAGTTATCTCATTTCTTTGTCCACTGCCAACACATAATTATAACAATTTACAAAAAAATTGAGGATTGTTGACGTCCATGTGTTATTTCCAGTTTCACTTTGACAAGATGTGATGGACCATGTTGTTTTAATGAAAATCTAAATTGATTCAACCCTATGTCCTGTGTAAAATTTGCAATACTTCAACAATGCATCATTCACATACATCCATGCTTTTCATTGGTTGCATTGCTCATTTCATTCTTTCCTTGAAATCAGAACTGTAATCATTGTTATCAAAAGGAAAGAACACACTTTACGGCGCCCTTACCAAACGCATGCTAGAGCTAGAGTAATGAGTGAAATAGAGGAGGTGCAAGAGTGAATGAAGGCCGACATGGAGGCCGTGAAAAAGAAAATGGTCACAATGATGAAGACCATGATGAGCATGAAGAAGATAATGGAAGTCAATGCGGCTGCAGTTGCCGTTACCAGCACCGTTGTTGAGGTGGACCCGACTCCCCCATGTGGCCTCAACCAAATAAATCATCCAACTTCGGATATGGTAGGTCAAGGAGGCAAAGAGTTGGGAAGTACGAGCAACCCCCACTTTATGCAAGTTCAGAACAAGCATGCCTTCTCACCATGTGGCTTGCCTCTCAACTATACACCACCCAATGTTGCACACACTCCTGATGAGAATGTCAATAACTCCACGCCTATACTCATTGAAAGCCAACAATCTCAATCTAATCATGCACATGTCTCTCAACCCATGGGGGTGACACATGAAATACCCCACCACAATCTAGCCGACTTCGAGCCTTTCCTTGGATACGCCACTGTGGAGCAAGCAGTGGGTGGCGTACCCCTGCCAAACACTTTGGAGGGCCTTCAGTTTCGCCCACAACCACAACCATAAGCCTTGTATTTTGCGGCAGGAAGTGTCCCTCCTACAATGGGAAAATTGGATCATATAGAGGAAAGGCTCAGGGCTATTGAAGGAGGCGGAGATCATGCTTTTGCTGACATGGCGGAGTTATGCCTAGTGCCTGACATCATCATCCCTCCGAAGTTCAAGGTGTCGGACTTCGATAAGTACAAGGGGACTACTTGTCCTAAGAATCACCTGAAATTGTACTGTCAGAAGATGGGGGCGTACGTGAAAGATGAAAAATTGCTTACGCATTTCTTCCAAGAGAGCCTTACTGGGGTAGCCGTCACCTGACATACTAACTTGGAACCTTCTCGATTCCATTCTTGGAAGGACCTAATGGTTGCCTTCGTTAGGCAGTATCAGTACAATTCTGATATGGCTCTGGATAGGATGCAGCTATAGACATGGGTAAAAAGGGGCACGAATCTTTCAAAGAATACGCCTAAAGGTGGAGGGATCTGGCAACTCAAGTGGCACCCCCAATGATGGAAAAGGAGATCATAACGATGATAGTAGACATCTTACCAGTGTTCTACTATGAGAAAATGGTGGGTTACACGCCTTCAAGCTTTGCGGACTTAGTTTTTGTCGGCAAAAGGATTGAAGTGGGTTTGAAAAGAGGCAAATTTGATCATCCTGCTTTGACAAATAAAAAGCCTGGGGCAAATAGAGAGGATGAGAAGGAGGAAGGAATCCATGTTGTGACTGTCGTTGCTACATGGCCAAATTTCCCATTAGCTCAACAATGTCATTACTCAGCCAATATTAGACCTTCTCATTACCCACCACCCAATCAACCACAAAGGCCACCCCTAAATCAGCCACAAAGCCTGCTTGTCGCACATCCAAATACCAAACACCACCCTTAACACAAACCAAAACACCAACCAAGGAAGGAATTTTCCAGAAATGAGGCCTGTAGAATTCACCCCAATTCTGGTGTCATATGCTAACTTGCTCCCATATCTACTCGATAATTCAACGGTAGCCATAACCCCAGCCAAGGTTCCTCAACCTCCATTTTTCTGAGGATACGACTCGAACACAACATGTGCTTATCATGGAGGAGTTTCGGGGCATTCCATTGAGCATTGTAAGACCCTGAAACATAAGGTGCAAAGTCTAATTGATGCGGGCTGGCTAAAATTTGGGGAGGATAATCGCTTGTGAATTCTGACGTTGGCACGCGACGCTATGCATGGGGAAATGAGAAGTTTTGTTGCTAGATGTCTCCAATGACTCATTAGGATTTTCAAGTTTATGTCATTATTGTAAACAACAGTCACAATGCTAATAATATGGATAAATTTGATGTCTCTCATTCTCTCATAATTACAATCTTTGCTTATTTAACTTCCACTGGAATGTGAATGTAAGCCGTTGGTTTGTTTGCTCGGGTGACCTGCACTCTTGAATTTATCTCCAAGTCTGTTCAATCAGATACTGCTCGTTTGGTGAGGGTGCCGTAAACGACGAGTAAAAAGTAAAAAAAAAATGTTTGATTGATTGTGTTTCAAATAAAAAGTACAGACATTCATGTGACCTTATTTTATCATTCCTAAAAGTTTGTCTCTTTAAGAGAAAAGTGAGTTATCAAGAACAGAAGTCGTTCGACTTAATCTGTCAATTGAGAATTCGTTAAATGTTTCTCGTCCTTGAAAATTCATTTTCAAGAATCTGCACAGTTTCTTGCTACAAGGTCGTGACAAAAGACAACAATAGATACCTCAGAGCCCTACACTGGGGCAATGAAAGACACCATGCATTAACCTCAAGTGAACCTAGGGGCAGATCAAAATTTCTCACCCGGTAGGTTGAAAACCCGAAAGGGCGGCCTAAGCAAAAATTAGGGTTGTTAAAAAAAAAAGAGGAAAACAACAATCAAGGGCGTGTTATTAAGGTTTTGTCCCAAAATCAAAACTACAAAAGGATCTAAGTCAAGATTTGAAATGACACATGACCATGTTTCAACATCCCAAACAGTAGTTTATCCTTTGCTACCCCTTCTAAGCCAAAGCATATTTGTTTTCTAAAATCAACAAAAGAAAACATAAAAAGAAAATTAGAAACCCTGAGTAGGAACCACTGCTAAACCAGTGGGAAGAGCAATGCAAACAACACATGCATGAAGTTAGGCAACAATGAAAAGAAAAAAAAGAATATAAAATCCGCCAAAGGCGAGTTAAGAAAAAGAGAGACAAAGATCTCCAAGATTTTACAAGAAATGCACAAAAGTGCAACGGAAGATTAATGTATAGGACCAAAGGAGAGTAGAGCCCAACCCAAGAGTTGAAAGGAACAAAAAGTATGAGCAACGCTCTCAAGGTTCTTACTCAATATAACCCTCAAACACTCTTTGAGCCTCTCTAATCCTTTCTTTCATAGTCCTCTTACCCCTAACCACGTTACAAGCCCAATAAAGCCCATGTGGATCAAGGAATGACTAATTTTCTTTTAAGTTGAGATTCTGGAACGGAACCCGCACACACTTGTGATTGTTAAAAAAGAATATATATATATATATATATATATATATATATATATATATATATATATATATATAAAGAAAGAAAAACCCCTAAGGTTCGCGCTTGCACATTTGAGAAGAAAGCTCATTTGACCAAGAGCTCGTGGAAGATGCCCAAACATCTAATGTTAGTCTTTCATACAAACTCTTTGGGGTTTCTTTCGAATCCAAGGATAGCTTCGTTGTATAAATTTGTCATCAAATTTCAGCGGGATCAACAGACCCTTAGCATCACTCTATAATCTTAAATCAAGAAAGTCTCACTTGGTCACATACCAAAGTGTGACAATCCATTGCCATCCTTCAATGGGGCGCATGATTGGTCCCAAAGCCATATATTTTCTTGTTGTGCAGAATAATCAAAGTTTTTAAAAGAAAGGGGAAAACCCCAAGATTAATATTTCGGTTGATTGATTAAATGTCAAACGGATCCATTGCCATCACTCCAAAATCTTCAAGTGACTAAATCAAACAGAACATACACTCTAAGGGAGTCCCTGAAGAGATTTGCAAAAAAGGATAGGATCAGGTTGCATAAGCTATCACATCTTTAAAAAAAACTGTCAATATGTGTTTTCCACAAAAAGAAAAAAATCAAACCGAAATCAAAATCACAAAAAATACGAAAGAATGTCATGAACATTGTACAAATTTCCATTGCATTGTTGCATACAAAGCCTGCATTTATTACATTTCAAGATAAAGGTTGCATGCATCTGCATCCCAAAAATCATGGTCATATTAAGCACATAGATCTCTCTTTGTATGCCAATTTCCCAAAACTAATGTCCTATCTTTTGAGGATGAGAAACCCTCTCAAAGAGTCAACCTCTTGCTTTCTTACAAGGTTAAGCCCTTCGGTACTAGTACCTATTGGCTTGTTTCATAGGACTCACAGTCCTCGCAATTATCTTATCAAAGACTATTATAGTCTTCTTTGCCTTCCGGAGACAATCAAGTTAGTTGGCATGCAGAGACAATCATGGTCATCCGTTTTTCAAGACTATTATAGTCTTCTTTGCCTTCCAAAGACAATCAAGTTCGTTTTCATGCGGAGACAATCATGGTCATCTGCTTTTCAAGACTATTATAGTCTTCTTTGCCTTCCAGAAACAATCAATTTCGTTGGCATACGGAGACAATCATGGTCATCCGCTTTTCAAGACTATTATAGTCTTCTTTGCCTTCCAGAGACAATCAAGTTCGTTGGCATGCGGAGACAATCATGGTCATCCACTTTTCAAGACTATTATAGTCTTCTTTGCCTTCCAGAGACAATCAAGTTTGTTGGCATGCGGAGACAATCATGGTCATTCGCATTTCAAGACTATTATAGTCTTCTTTGCCTTCCAGAGGAAATCAAGTATGCTGGCATGCAGAGACAATCATGGTCATCTGCTTTTCAAGACTATTATAGTCTTTCCTTCTAGAGACAATCAAGTCTGTTGGCATGCGGAGACAATCATGGTCATCCGGTTTTCAAGAGTATTATAGTCTTCTTTGCCTTTCAGAGACAATCAAGTCCGTTGGCATGCGGAGACAATCATGGTCATCCATTTTTCAAGACTATTATAGTCTTCTTTGCCTATCAGAGACAATCAGGTCTGTTGGCATGTGGAGACAATCATAGTCATTCGTTTTCATTGTTTTCAAGACTATTACAGTCTTCTTTGCCTTCCAGAAACAATCAAGTTCGTTGGCCTGTAGAGACAATTATGGTCATCTGCCTCTTTTTGAAGACTTCAATGTCTTTCGACCAAGACTATTACAGTCTTCTTTGCCTTCCAGAGATAATCAACTCCGTTGGCCTGCAAAGACAATTATGGTCATCTGCCTCTTTTCAAAGACTTCAATGTCTTTCGACTAAGACTATTACAATCTTCTTTGCCTTCCAAAGACAATCAAGTCCGTTGGCATGCGAAGACAATCATGGTAATTCGTTTTCGTTGTTTTCAAGACTATTACAGTCTTCTTTGCCTTCCAGAGACAATCAAGTTCATTGGCCTGCAGAGATAATTATGGTCATCTGCCTTTTTTCGAAGACTTCAATGTCTTTCGACCAAGACTATTACAGTCTTCTTTGCCTTCCAGAGACAATCAAGTTCGTTGGCCTGTAAAGACAATTATGGTCATCTGCCTCTTTTCGAAGAGTTCAATGTCTTTCGACCAAGACTATTACAATCTTCTTTGCCTTCCCGAGACAATCAAGTTTGTTGGCATGCAAAGACAATCATGGTCCTCTTACAGTCTCATTTGCCTTCCAGAGACAATCGAGTCCGTTGGCATGCAAAGACAATCATGGTCATCCATTTTCGTTGTTTTTAAGGCTATCATAATCTTGCAAAGACAATCAAGGTCATATGCTCCTTTACTTTTCGAAGACGACAATGTTGGATCAAGTGGCCTCAGAATAATTAAGAAGCGGGGGTTGAATTAACTATTCCTAAACCTTTACTTATTAAAAATTTACTCTTCTAAGGCTTTTACTATGTTGTTAAGTAAATAAAGAACAGAAAAGAAACTTAACCAAAAGTAAAAGCGGAAATTAAAGTGCACAACGGAAATTAAAAGAGTAGGGAAGAAGAAGACAAACACACAAGAGTTTTTATACTGGTTCGGCAACAACCTGTGCCTACATCCAGTCCCCAAACGACCTACAGTCCTTGAGATTTCTTTTCAACCTTGTAAAAATCCTTTTACAAGCAAAGATCTACAAGGGATGTACCCTCCCTTGTTCTCTTTGAACAACCTAGTGGATGTACCCTACACTAGAACTGATCCACAAAAGATGTACTCTCTCTTGTTCTCAGTCAACAACCCAAGTAGATGTACCCTCTACTTGTGCCACAAAGGATGTACCCTCCAATGTGTTAAGACAAAGTTCTCAAGCGGTTAGACCTTTGAAACTTTGTGAATGGGGATACAAAAGAATTCTCAGATGGTTAGTCCTTTAAAATCTTTTGTATATGGGAAAGGGAAGAATCAAAAGAATTCTCAGACTGTGTCATTTTGAATTCTTTGACAAGGGAGAAGGGAGACACAAAATAATTCAGGCGGTTAGTCCTTCGTTCTTTTGGAAAAGGGAGAAAATAGACACAAAAAGAATTCAGACAGTTAGTCCTTGGCGAATTCTTTTTGGCAAAGGGAGAAGGGAATGAAAAAGATGAATAGCACAAGTTTTGTTTTCAAGGTTTGGAAAACCAGAAAACTTTAGAAAGCTTTTGGTAAAGGAAGAAGAAGAAGGAGTTCAAAGAGATTCAGAAATCAATTGGCAAAAGTTGTTGTCAAAAGAATTGTTGAATGAATAATGTTGAAATGCAAATCAAAGTGTTGCTTTTATAGACTCTTCATGTCTGGTCAAGAGAACCATTAGAAGAGTTATAACCTTTAGAAAAACTTAAAAACCATTTGGAAAAGTTACAACTTTTAGAAAAACTTGAAAACTATTGGAAGAGTTACATCTTTTGATTTTGTTCGGAAACTATCACTGGTAATCGATTACCAAATCAGTGTAATCGATTACACAAAGCTTTTTTGTGAAAGGATGTGACTCTTCACATTTGAATTTGAATTTCAACGTTCAAACACACTGGTAATCGATTACCAAATCATTGTAATCGATTACAACATTTTGAAATCAATTGAAACGTTGTAAATTCAGTTGAAAGATTTTTTAAAACCATTTTGCTACTGGTAATCGATTACAATAATCTGGTAATCGATTACCAGAGAGTAAAAACTCTTTGGTAAAAGGTTTTGAGGAAAATTCATGTGCTACTCATTTTTTGAAAAAAAAAACTTTTTAATACTTATCTTGATTGAGTCTTCTCTTGATTCTTGAATCTTGAGTCTTGAATCTTGATCTTGATTCTTGGAACTTGAATCTTGAAACTTGATTCTTGAAATCAAATTTCCTTTTGAACCTTAAAGTGTTCTTGATTCAATCTTGAACTCATCCTTTGATTCTTGATGTCATCATCTTTATTAACATGAAGTGTTCTTGACTTTTGAGCTTTTTGTCATCATCTTTGTTATCATCAAAACTCTTTGAATCAATCTTGATTCATCATGAAGCTTGCTTCTACAGACAATGTATTCAAAAGGTGACAATGCCTTTATTTTCATTTCGAAGACGACAATGTCTTCAAAAGGTGACAACGCCTTCATTTACATTTCGAAGACGACAATGTCTTCAGTCATTTCATGCTTTCAAAAGGCGACAATGCCTTCATTTACATTTCAAAGATGACAATATCTTCAGTCATTTCATGTTTTCAAAAGGCAACAATGTCTTTGTTTACATTTCGAAGACGACAATGTCTTCATTCATTTCATGCTTTCAAAAGGCGATAATACCTTCATTTACATTTCGAAGATAACAATGTCTTCAGTCATTTCATGCTTTCAAAAGGCGACAGTGCCTTCATTTACGCCTTTGAAGATGACAATGTCTTCATCTCAAAGACTTCAATGTCTTTTGTCCTTGTGCTTCATAGGATTCGACGTCCTCTGTTTCTATGATTTTTTAAAAAAATAAAAATTATATATAAAAAGAAAAAATAAGAAGAAGAAAAGAAAAATAAGAACTTCCATGTCTTCATGTTTTCACAGGTTTTATTGGTTGAACTTCCATTAGTGGCCGGTTGGATGGTGATATCCCTCGAACGAAATTAGTGTCTTTATCTTTACTTCCCTTTTATTTCCAATAAAAGATAAGTAAAGAGGGGAAAATTTCATACCCTAATTTCATTCAGGGACGATCGTTTGCCAACATTTGGATTCTTGCCAGCCGAATTGAGCTGCTTAACACTAATTGTCGTGCAATCTGTAGGGATTTGTGATGTTTCGAAAGGAAATGTGTAAAATACTCAAAATGAGGGCAAAAGGGTCACTTTTGGGGCACTTTTCAGCCCCTGGGCCCACTAGAAAACTTAAGAGTGAAGAAACCAGCTCACCTGGGTGACCTAAGCTCACTTGGGCGAGCTAGGCTACTTCTAGAGGAAGCAAGCAGCTCACCTGGGCGAGCTGCTGTGCAACCTCCACCCCTCATTTGCTATAAATAAGCGTGAGGGGGCTGAAGAAAAGGGGTCCTGAGGTCCAGAGGTCCAGAAAGAAAAGGAAAGAAGAGAAAAGAAGCTAAAGCGCCGCCAAATTGAGATTGCAATCGATTTCTACATCGTTCTTCGATTGTTCTTCGTTCTTCATCTGGTTAGTGCTTGTGTTAAGGATTTGAACTTGATTTATGAACCATTAGGGGTCCGCTTCATTGTTTGTACATGTTCATCTCCTTCTTCGATCATCGGTAATCGCTTTTCTTTTGTAAAGTAAAATTTAACCGATTATTAATGCCACAAGTTATCTCTAAAAAGGGATTGAAGATTAATAAGCAAAAACCAAATAAAACCAATTCATAAACTTCTTCATTTCATAAAAAAATCAAGAGGTCGCTTCAAAGGTCCAACGCCTTAACGATTCTCTCCTTTCAAAAATCAAGAGGTCATTTCAAGGTCCAACACCTTAACGACTCTCTCCTCTTTTCAAAAATCAAAACATCGTTTTAAGGTCCAACACCTTAAACGAATTTGTTCGAAACTAAAATGAATCTTTAAAAAAAAAATAATGTAACACCACAAAATTTCAAACTTAAACAACTATGTAGGTCTGATTTTCTCATCGCATTCGAGGATGTGTAGGAGCGAGGGAAACACCCTTGTCGACCCCAAAAAAAACATAAAAAATGGAAAATACATAAAAAAACATAAAAGGGAAATAAATAATATTGAAGTCATGATTTGCACACTCGATTAGAGGATGTCGTCCCTTATGATGGGCGCGTGGGGTGCTAATACCTTCCCCATGCGTAAACAACTCCCGAACCCTCATTTTCAAAATCCATAGACCATCGTCTTTTTTTGGTTTTTCTAACATTTTCCTCAAATAAACATTGGTGACAACTCCGCTCGTTTTCTCCCTCGGAGACAAACGCTTTGGCCCATTGTTGAGGCCTTTTCGCGCCCCCGTTAAAGGGTAGGTTGCGACACTATGTTGAATTTTTTTTTTTATGCCACTAAGCCAAATAGCCACCTTGTATGAGTAAATGAAGTAATCCTTTGCACCCCAGTGAGCCAAGCATAATTGAAAATTGTCCTGAACCCTAGCCGAATTAAATATTTACTGTCACACCTTGTTTTAGGTTTTAGGAAAGCATTGTCTTGAAGGAAATTGTTTGGTTCAAATTTGGGGGGTGGTTATATTGAGTTAGGCAAATGATTATAACAGCATCATGCAGCTTATGGAAATTGTGGAAAATGGCACTAAGCTTTGCTTCTAAAACAAAACTGAAATACTGACAAATAACTTTGAAGCAATGGTGCCTGTGAGATCATTGTATGCTAGTATGGGATAAAGATAGTAAGAAGAATTTGAGGGCAAAAAAAAAGAAACAAAAAAAAGAGAATGCTCTTCTAAAGCCTAAGTGTTGCATCCAAGAAAAACCATGAATTGTTTCAAGCCCAGCCTCATTACAAGCCGAACAAAGTCCTTTGGATCCACATTGTGTGTTCATGTTTGTATGGAATGAGATGAAGTGCAAAATTTGGGAATTGTGTTAGTTGTTTGAATGAAGTAACCTTCACCTGAAACACTTGTGTGCAAGAGAGAAACAGTGGCCAATGAGGATAGAAGCTTAGTCAACCTTCCTTGATGCTTGTCATGCTTGCTAACTTACTTCATCTCTTAGGCTCAACTGCACATGCTCATATCTTTAAATATAATGCATCCAAATTTGGGGGAATGGTTAGTTGATGTATGTGTAGTCATCTTTGTCATTGTGATTGATACTTATCAGACAAGCAATGAATTTAATTTAGCACTGTTAATTTCTCTTGCTTGAGGACAAGCAAAACTGTAAATTTGGGGAAGTTTGAAAATTATTTTTCAAGAGCACAAAATGCATCAAAAAGTATATAAAAATTAGCAATGTGCCTCCAATTTAATGGTTTCTTGAGTGCAATTTTTTTAAATAATTGATTCCTTGTGAGTTTTACACAGTGGAAACTTCATCTTGAGGATTAATGGTGTTTTTGTATTGAATTTTTCATGTTTTAAGCAAGGAAGAATTGGAAGTGCATGCTAAAAAGCTCGCTCAGTGTGTAAGATTCGCTAAGCGAGGTGATCCGCTTAACACGGGAGAGAGCCCGCTCAGCACGGAAAAAACCCTAGAGAGCATGAACTCAGAGAAATCCACACTCAGCTCGCAGCCAGCTCGCCCGGCCAAGATTTTGTCTCTTCTTGTGCTAAGCACGTCCTAGCTCGCTCAGCGCCCAACCACTAACTCTCGCTCGGCGAGACATAGCTCGCTGAGCGCACCTTCGTAAACTAAGAAGCCCAAAAGTCTTTTAAGCTGGAAGATAGGACGAAATGAAGCGACACATGCAGCGGGGGGAACGAAAAACAGACCACCAAGGCTGAAGGAAGACAAGCAAGCTACTTTCTTCCTATTTTTGCTTCATCATTCCATTTCTACCTTGTTTTTTCCATTGTAGCTGAGCTCTCAATGCTAATGGAGGGCTAAACACTCCATTGTTGGGGAGTTTTCCACTGAGCACTCTTGATGTAAAAACTCTAACTATCTATTTAACATTATTACCAGTGTCTTTGCTTCTATCTGTGGTTATTTTTCATATATGTGGCTTGATCATCCATTTATATGCTTTGTTAGTATTTAAGTATTGGAAAATGCTCTTAATCCTTAGAACTTGGTAGAACAATTAAGATTCTTCATCTTTAGGAACAGTGAGAAGTATTTTAGTATAGTTTGCATCTAGTTTGTAATGCAGCTCGCTTAGGGTGAATTTGTTGAGGAATCAAGAATGAAACTATGAGGGTTAGGCTCTTTCATGTGAGGAATCACAGCTAGAGTAACTTTATAGGTGCAAGTGACAGTAGGATAATATTAAATAGAGAAAAACTTTTACAAATACATCAAGAGATGGTTCAGTAGGAAGCTCCCCAACATATTCAAATTGGTATCTATTTTGTTCACTAAACTCTGCGCTTATTTCTAGTATTATATATATATATATATATAGTTTATTTCAGGACATGAACAAATTGCTAAATTTCACACTAATCCAACTATAAATTGTTTACAAACTGAATATATGCCATTAAAGTACAATAAATTTCCTGTGGATACAATACTCGGTCTTACCGTTTAATTACTACTTGAACGAATTGGTGCACTTACCAATTCAAACAAGCACCCGGACAACACATGTCCAGGCTCAGGGTCTTGACAAGGCACATTGACTTGCAACTCTCACATTCGTCAAGGCTACCACACCTGACATAGGACAACACTTGTCCATACTTGGGGGCTTGACAAACTCGTCACCCTCTGCATGTCAAGACTACTACCCTGTACATTAGACAGACTCCCTCAACAAGGGACAAACTCCCTCGAAACGGGATAATCTACTTCAACACTTGACAACCTCTCTCACTCGTAAGCCGACTTAGAGCTTGGGGGGCTTATGTACTGTTTAGGACCCACGAAGGCTACATGACATCTTACTTGGCACTTATGGATACGTGTCAGCCCTCCATGTCAGCCCTGCTATAGGAGCGCGAATGTCTGACCCTTAGCAGCCGGGCTCCGCAACAAACAAGTTATCTCTAACCTAACTAATATTCAAATATACTTGAATATATTATCTATTGCAGGTATTAAATTATCATTAGCACCACATTATCTATAAGGTACGATTATCTTCTACCTTTATCTATAATTCAAATATTTATCTCTAATATTATCTCTAAACTCCTGACTATTATCTATAAGCTGGGAATTATCTACAAAGGTACAATAGCTCCTACAAACAAGGACTAACACCCTTGCTCAACTAATATAAATATAGGTTCCATCGAACCCTTCTACACGACAATCATATACGACTTACTCACACACTCAGCACACAACAACAAGCATGTGCCTTTCTCTCTCTCTCTTTCGCCCATACGAGCTCCATTACAACATATACTTGTTTTACTCTCCTTACACATATTCTTACTTGAGTGCTGGAGTCCTTTGTTTTGTAGGTCCCCCCTCCTGTCAAAGGCATTTCTCTAAGCCGACGTGTGAAGTTCAGGACCCCACTCAGCCACGTTCACCCTAACGTGCCACAGTTCCAGATTTTGGTAAAAATACTACCTAACATCAATTTCAAAATCAAATTAAGGCTAAAGTAATAAATAGTTGCTTTAACTTTTTCAAAATTTTACCATGATTTTGGGGCTCAAAATTAATTCTAAGGGTATCTAAGCACACCAATTTTATTTAATGATATTATACATAAAATATCATTTATTTAATTGAGATTCTAGTTCCAATGATTCTTTTTTATTCCTTATACTAAATTCCAATAAAGGATAAGTTGAGAATTTTTTTTGGCTTAGTTGCAAATTTTATCATCAAACTTTCATTATTTTACAAATTTACCACTCAACTTTCATAATTTCATGGATTTTACCAATGAAGTCTTTTTTTTCAAGAATTTTACCATCCAAATTTTTATTTTTTGTGCATTTTACCATCGCATCGGTAACAAAACCATGTAAAAATGCACTTTTCTAGATCTTTGTATATCGGTTGTAGTTATAATCGATGTAGAAAAGTGGATTTCTAAATCGATTGTGATTATGACCGATGTAAAAAGTCACTTTTCTACAGCAGTCATAATTACAACCGATGTAAAAAGTCACTTTTCTACATCAATTATAATTACAACCGATGCCAAAAGTTAAAATCATTTATCTTTGGTAAATAGTTTTTGAAATCACCTAGTTTGATATATAGTTTTACAAAATCACCTAATTTTGTATAAAGGCCTGTCATCGGTGATAAAATGCACAAAATGTTAAAAACATGGGTGGTAAAATTCGAGAAAATAAAGCTTGGGTTGTAAAATTTGTAAAATAATGAAAGTTGAGTGATCAAATTTGCAATTAAACCTTTTTCTTAATTGAGATTAGTGCATTTAAATGTAGTTAACTAACTTTTTTAGAGCTTGTTTGGGGTGGTTTTTAGTTTTGAGTATCAAAAATTTTAAAAATAACAACCAGTTTTTAGTTTTAGTTTCAAATAAATTCATTTTGAAGGTCATCTCGTATTAAAATTAGTTCAAGAGTACTTTTATGTGGTGTGACAACAATGGTGATGGTGATAATTTCAATAGCAATGACGACGATTAAGTTATCAATGGTGGTTGCAATGGTAGTGA
This sequence comes from Glycine max, assembly GCF_000004515.6. Lineage (NCBI taxonomy): Eukaryota > Viridiplantae > Streptophyta > Magnoliopsida > Fabales > Fabaceae > Glycine > Glycine max. Next base: position 12,336,364 of record NC_038246.2, on the reverse strand, counting down.
CAATTGCATTGGAGGTGGTGGTGGAGGGGCATTGGTGGTGGTGGCAATGCAAATGGTGACAATGACAATGTGGTGGTGGCAATGCAAATGGTGACAATGACAATGTGGTGGTGGTAGCAGTGTTGGTGGTGATAGTCAATGGTGACAACGTTGGTGGTGGTGGTGGTGACATAAGTGGTATTAGTGGTGGTGGTGGTGGCACCAAATGATGAAGGGTGGTTGTGGTGACGATGATAATGATACTGATAATGGTAGTGACACTAATGATGGTGGTGGCAATGCTAGTGGTGGTGGCAATGACAAGAATGATTATGGTGGTGGTAACTATGACAGAGGTGGTATTAGTGGCGGTGATAGTGACAATAATGGTGGTTGTGACACCCTCTACCCCACACATATATGTACTAATAATAAAAGAAATAATTAAAAAAAATTAAACTTAATTCAAGTTTTTAAAACATATTTAAATACAAGCCTTTCAAGAGGGTAGCAGGCTCACATTCACCTTTCTAACATCATCATAAAAATTTTCTAAGTAAATAATAAATTCACTTCGACTCAAACAAGGTCGTCTATAAAACCCTATACCCCAATGCCACATCCTATCAGAGCGTTGTGTCCCGATGTCCTTCAACACATGGTTCCTTAAAGCAATTCACCTAGTCATCTGCTCCCCCGAACACAAAGTTCAAGATCATCACAGGATCCAAACACAAACAACACACGGGAAGTGAGTTATCACATTCCTAACTAATAGAGAAACAAGACAACTAGATATACATATCATATAAACCAAATAAAACTTAGTTATACGTAATTCACGTAATTCCACCACTTTGTCATTCAAAGTTCACTTTTCAATCATCAATCACATTACACAAGAATCACACGCTTTGATCAAGACATAATAACACATCAATTTCATAATAAACAATTAGCAAGCGCATGAGACAGTTATGCTAAGACTCAAGCCTATATGCAATGTGATACCATGTCAGTGAAAAACCACCTTGGGGCACTTAGTGTAGATGCAAATGCCTTTGGTGTTTTGATGATGATCATGATGATATGATGCAATTGATACAAATGGGCTTTTCAAGATTAAATTCAAGACAATACTTCAAGATTACAAGTCACAACATCAAGATGATCACTAGAATATTAGGACGGGAATTCCTAATTGAATTAGCAAAAGGTTTGGCCAAGTAATTTAAATTAAAAAGTGTTTTTCAAAGGATTTACTCTCTGGTAATCGATTACCAGAGCATGTAATCGATTACCAGTGGCCAAATATACTTTACAACAACTATTAAAATTTGAATTCGAAATTTTAGACTGTGTAATCGATTACACAATTTTGGTAATCGATTACCAGCAGTTAATAAACGTTTTAATTCAAATTTTAAAAAGCTGTAATCGATTACACAATTTCTGTAATCGATTACCAGACAGGATTTTCAGAAAATATTTCTAAGAGTCACAACTTTTCAAAGGCTTTATTCATGACCACCAATGGTCTATATATATGTGACTTATAACACGAATTTGCTCAGAGTTTTTCAGAACAACAAGTGTTTATCCTCTCAAAGAGCAAAAATCATTTTATCCTCTTAAGAATTCCTTGGCCAATTCAATTGCAATTCATTAAGGAATTATTTGAGTGCTCAATCTGTAAAATCTATCTCTTTCTAGAGAGATTCATTCTTCTTCTTCTCCTCATTCTCTAAGGGATTAAGAGATCGTGGGTCTCTTGTTGTAAAGGAATTCTAAACACAAAGGAAGGATTGTCCTTGTGTGTTTAGAACTTGTAAAAGGAATTTACAAGATAGTGGAACTCTCAAGCGGGTTGCTTAGGGACTGGACGTAGGCACAAGGGTGTGGCCGAACCAGTATAAATCTGAGTTTGCACTTTTTCTTCCCTTAATCTCCTTTGTTTATTATTGCTTTATATTCATATTCAAATTGTTTTATTTGAATCAATATTTAAGAAGTTCATTATTAAGGGAATTTATAACTTGAATAAAAAGTGAAATAGATTTTTAATTGGGGAAGTAGTTTGGAATATCTTAATTCAACCCCCCCTTCTTAAGATATCTGAGGCCACTTGTCTAACACTTAGGAGTACATAACAAGACACACCACACAATGGGTTTGTCAGGTCACTCTCACTAAGTAAGATCATAGGGAGACCAGTTAGGGTCACGATGTTTTGCGAGAATGCTCCAACCATATGGGATCAACATAGGCTTAAAGGAGCACTCAAACCCGGTGACTCCCAAGGCCTACACTCCGAAGAGTCCGTCAGGGCCTCTCCCTCCTGATTCAGATCCAACCCCTAAAATCATTTTAGCACACAGACACTGCTCGTGAATTATACAATACCCATGACCTCACACTCGTGTGTTAAACACGTACAACATATTGCGCTACAATTTAACACTGGATCCTAAATAGGAAACCTACACTTTCTCTTTAACACTGTGCATTTACACTTTTCTCAAGATAACACTGGTCGGATTATTGTACAATTCACAGCTTACAACACAAATAATGTCACATCAAGAGTTAATAACACACTTATTTACAACCAAAACTCATTCACAATTTCACATCTCATAATGTCACAATCCACCATCACATGTTTTCACGTATCTCACAATTCAACACATGTTCTACTTTACAATTTTACTCAATCTCAATAACAATATTATAATCTCAAGGCAACATATTATTCCATAATTCATCACATATTTCATTTATAAACACTGCTCATGAATTATACAATATCACAACCTCACACTCATGTTTCAAACATGTTTAACACAATTGCGCTACAATTTAACACTGGTTCTTAACTAGGAACCTACATTTTCTCTTAAACACTGCGCATCAACGCTTTTCTCAAGATAACACTGGTCGGGTTATTGTATAATTCATAGCTCACAATATAATTATTGTCACATCAAGTGTCAAACACATACACTTATTCACAATCAAATATCACGCCCATAATTTAACATCTCATAATATCACATCAACCATCTCATTTTTTACATGTATCTCGCAAATAGACACATTCAATTTTATACTACTCAATCTTCACAATAATATTATAATGCCATTATAATAACTTATTACACCTTATAACTCATATACACATCACACAATAATAATATTTGCATGATACAAAACATATATATGTATATGTATATAGTAAATTAAACTACATTGTTTTTAATCAAAGAATTTCTATAACAATTAATTTAATATTACATCAAAAGAAATTATCAGTAGGCATTAACCTTACAATTTTCTTTAATTTATATTATTCTAGTATTACAATAATTATATACGCATAACATGTTGATCATCCTCGTAAAAAAATTAGAACAAGATAATAATTTGTATAAAATAAGTCATTGAATAATATTATTTAAAATATAATTTACGTTAATAAAAAGAACTTAATTTTTCTAAGGGATTCACACTCAACATAAGAACACATCAATTTCATAGCAATTTCTCATTGGAACATCAAGTAATTCATCAAACATATATAATTCACTGTAATAATTAAAAGGATAAAATGAAAATTGCAAAAACACCCCGAAACCCATTCCAATGGCTATCTCTAAGGATCCCTACACATGTTCTCACTAATCCCCAATTGTGAATAATTCATCCCTTACCTCTAAGCGGACTCACATATCTTCAGCCAGCGATAGCAGCATCTCTAGCAGTTCCTTGAGAGATTCCTTCAGTTATTCCTCCGACTGCTTCGATAGAATTCCCAAACGTCAGAGAGACGGAGACGAGATTGAAACCTCCACTTGTACAGTCTTCATGCGATTCCTTTTTCTCCCTCCACGAATATTATCTCGCAAATCCCAACGGTGGAAGTGTGCACAATTGAATTTCAAACAACATATCTAAATTTCATTAAAATCCAACGGTTAACGAAACCGGGATCATAGTTTTACCGAGACAGTTTTGGGTTTCTGCGGAAAATTAAAAGACTACAATGCGAAGGGTTTTCCTATAAGCTCAAACATGATTTTGAAATTTCCAACGGTGAGAATGCTCGGAATTGGGTTTTGAACTTGGTGTTTAAATTTCACGACGATCCAACGATAAATGAGTCCGAGATCGTCATTTTTCTGAGACATGTTTAGTGAGCTGCGGGAAAAAGAAATGATTTTGAGAGGAGGAGAGAAAAAATGAAAATGAGAGGCAGAGGAGACTGGGGAGTCAGTATGAAAAATCTAGTATGTTGCTATTTATAGCTAGGGGCATTTACGACCTATTATTTACTCTATTTATTTATTTTTATTATTTTTACTACAAACTTTTTAAATTTATTTATGAAAAAAATGGGATGTTACAATGGTGATAATAGTAGTGGTGATGACAATAATAAATATCATTATCAAATGTGAAAAATGCGTGTTTTTTAAACTAAATTGATTCACAAATTTTTTTTTCTTGATTTTGAAAATGAGTGTAAAAGTGTTTTCAAAACGATTTAATAAATTTTCTTAAACACTTTAAAAATATTTATATAATCAAATTATTCGAATAAGCTATCAATTAGTTATTAAATAGACCCCTTTAATACAAGGGGTTAGCTCAAATGAGTTATGGGAGTCTGCGGCCCAAGACCTCCATTGAAGGAATCAATTTGCTGAATTATTATTAAGTGAAAGAATCCAAGCTTCGTGTCAATAGTATATTTGGTAAACATTCATGTCATTAAGCAAACAGTTTCAACGGTCCAGAAAAGCCTTTCCAAAGGTGAAATTATTTAAGCCAATCCCTTTTACATGTGAAATCATTACGTGTTCTGTGCCTAGCAAGAAGAGGAACAAGAAAAGAAGCGAGCAGAAATCAAGTTAAATTTCTAGCACATTAATGTGAACGAACCAGTTTACACTGTTAAAGCGTACATCAGGCAGATACATAGCTCAATGCGGGTGAACTGATAAAGCGTGAGGTGGTTGTGCGAAAAGACCTCTCAAGTGGATCAAGTTCAGTGTCATCTGCAGCACCACTCTTTGAAAGGAGATTTTGAGAAAACGATACAAGAGAGTCCACGATTTCAGACATTGGAGGTCGAAATTCCTTTACTGGCTGCACGAGAGACACGTTAAGTTTCTTGCAACACCCCAGAAAAAACAGAGTGAGTGAATATATATATATATATATATATATATATATATATATATATATATATATATATATATATATATATATATATATACCTGAGTGCAGAGGGAGATGATATCAGCATAACGAGAAAGAGCCTTGGATGAAAATGTTCTTTTGATTGCTGGATCCACCATCTGTTCCAAACTGTCGCAATCATGAAGCCTTGATGAAGCCCACTTTGCCAGATATTGCTCTTCCCTTGGCCTGGAACTGTGTTGGAAGAGAAATAGAGGTCATCATTCATCAAAAGAGGAAACAAACGAAATGGCACAGGATTAAAGAGAAATTAACATATACCCATCGAATGGTTTTCTTCCTGTTAACAGTTCAAGAAGCAGTACTCCGAAGGAAAAGATGTCACTCTTCGTGCTGCCAATTCCTGGTTGGCCATGGTCTGGGGAACTATATCCTATATCCCTAATATCAATCTCAGAAGCCTGCTTTCCACAGTCAACATATTAATCAGTGAATCTATGTCCATGGCATACTTAAATTAATACCAGCTTCTGGTTCATTTTGCAGTTGTTACTCAATAAATTCAAGCAGGTTTTAGCTATACCTAGAAATTAAGCGCATAACACTATACCTAATTTGAAACTGGTTATTTTTCACGATAAATCATCCAAAAGCTAAAAAGCAACTATGAGCAGTGAGTAAATGTAACTGTTGTCTATCATGGAACTACTCTCTTCGTTTCAGATTATATGACATTTTAGAGAGAAAAAAAATATTTCAAAATAGATGTCATCTTACAAACTAATACTTTGTTAAATATTTTTTTAGGACTACCATTAATACATACTTAATGAGAGTAGTGTATAGTAATAGTAAATAAGTAATTAATTAGAGATATAAAATATATTAGGAAGTTATATAATATTTTTTGTGAAATTCAACAAATTAATTGCATTTCTTAATTACTGTTTCGAAACCTTAAGCACCATATAATATGATGGAGGGAATATTTTTTAATAAGTAGAGAGCACTAGACCTATAACTTTTGTTAGGTACGACTTAGCAACGAGAACCTTAACTGAAACAACTAACCTATTTAAACATGATGCCGATTCTTTCAGAAATTTACCCGATTTTTTATTTTGTCGCTTGTCAGTGGTCTCAAAATAGCCAAGCCGCAGTCAGTAACACGAGGCATGAGATTTTCGTCCAGTAGAACATTGGTAGCCTTTAAGTTTCCATGGGAGACAGCAGGAGAGAAAGTCGAGTGCAAATAGCTGTAATTATAAACATTTGTGTATGCCACGGTTGAGAGTTGAGACATGAACATGATTCTATTTTCATATTTAACAGGAAATGAATTTGAGTAGCAACATGGAACTTACTTCAGGGCCTGACCAACTCCTAAAGCGATTCTGAGACGTGTGCCCCAAGATAAAGGTTTGTATGCTGCACTGTGAAGAGCATCATCTAGAGTTAAATTTCTGACATAGTCATAGACAAGAAGATGTTGTCCATGCTCCAAGCAGTAGCCTTTAAGTGAAACTATGTTGGGGTGGTTCAGACGGGAAGCAGTGCAAACTACATCCAAGAACTTTTCCTCTTCAATGAAAGACATACCAGCCATGTTAATGTTCTTCACTGCGAAAACCTTTCGAAAAGAAGAATTGGAAAGCAGCAGTGTTATAAATTGAAAGAAGCAGTTTTGAAATCTGAACGTGATTTAGTGTTTAGAAGGTAGTACCTTGTTTTCTGGAAATTCAGCTCTGTAAACAGGGCCAAGGGATCCCTCTCCCAGAAGGTTGTCTTCATGGAAACTGTTGGTAACCAACTGAACCTCCGCTACTGTATAAACCTTTGTCCTTCCAGTGAATCTGTCTCTTCCCGAAAAACTCTTTCTTGATGTTTGCCCTGTTCTTTTATGGATCTGGGAAGTTAATCGCCTTGGACTCAAAAGAGATGCAGCATTGTAAGGTGGGATTTGCAGGCTCTCGTCAATCGCCGTAGTAGATACATCTATCACCATTAAAAATGGATAGGAAAAAAGAAAAAAACGGTCAAAGATGGAAATGAATTTACAGAACTAATAAACGGAATGGCATCAGACATATGAAACAGAAAGAGAAGGAAACTGAGTGAAATTTGGCAATATATCTTAACGGGATTACATGTTTAGTATCACAAATTTTACTCACTCCCTTTCTACCTATCTAATTGTATATTCAGTCATTTTAATTTTAAATCTGTGTGTGGAATGAACATGAAAATTGAGTGAAAATTTTGAGATCATATTAATGTTATTAGCATGTGATTCAGTCATGAGGTTTTTGGATTTGACTAGGAGTGCCTCACCATTTATATGCCTCTGTTAAAGAATTAATTACCTTTGGTTTGACTAGGCAATGAACTATGGTTTCTTTCATAGTCCTCCATTCTCTGTCTATGGAGCTTTTTCAATCGGATCCCAATGAAGAGCGCAAAACCTGTCGCCAATAATGTTCCTGTACCAACCATAAAAGCTATTCCTCCGGGACCCATATGTTTGTTCTTTTGTTTCCTTACTTTAGGAGGATCGTAGTTCTCGATGGCATTCGCCTGAGTTACGGGTGGGCGACTAGTGTTTTGCTCAATGGGTACATTGTCCAAAGGAAATGCCCAGGGAGGAGAGCCGTCTACTGCATGGAACTTGTTCCCTCCAATCCTAATTGAGAGTAGAATGTGACTTTTCGATGATATTTGTCCATAATTTCATATCCAACGAAGAAATAGAAGGTGATAGAAACTTATCACTAACCATAAGTTTGGTATGGACTGAAAATGCTGTGGAAGAATGCCACTGAACAGATTATCTTGAATGTTCCTGACAAAACAAAGAAATTAGCAAATAATAGAACTGTAGTCACACAATGTTGAAAATGTTTAGAGATAACCTACAAATCAATGAGTGGAAGTTCAGCCAGGTAGGTGACTGATCCTGTGAATCTGTTATTCTGCAGGAGCCTGCAAATAAGCAACATGCTACCGATCAAACTAACACGACCATGTATAACAAAAGTCCTGTCTGAGTATGTGATGAAATACAAATTAAGTTTAGGAAACAGGGTAGGTGTGTAATAAAGACGAAACTTACAATCTATTAAGGTCTGTCAAGGAACCAAATGAACTTGGCAGATCACCTGTGAAATTATTGTACGAAAGGTCCCTGATGGTATGAATTCATCCTTAATTAGTTGACAGATTGAGATCTAAACAACAGTCAAAACATCTAAATTTTGTTGCCTCACTTTCTCACGACTCAATCTAATTTTCAATTATATAGTCGAATATTAGAGCTTTACTTGCTCTTGTGCTTCTCAAGTCCTAGCTATCATATTCATGTGCATTTCCAACTAAAAGAGGAATGAATGATTATGTGGCCTAATGGCCTATGCTATCTGTCTTTTGGCTTATTTATGTAGTTTATATTGATTGCACATTCTACTCTTTCCCTTGTGAATTATGAAAATTTGAGGTTTTGATTGGCTTCATCACTTGATCATACAGATCCAGAATATTCCAGATTAGTAACAAACAGAAAAACCTATCTATGGAAATGGTTTAGGTTTTAGGAACCTAAAATTTCCTACTGATTGAATCACTTGTCCTTTCATCTCAATTAAAATGCAATAGCAAAAGACTCGGGAAGAAAACATACATTTCTTTGAGATTATCTAAGCCAGTAAACACATTGCCAATGGGTCCATTCAAGAAATTATGGCTTAAATTCCTGCAAGACAAGAAGTGATGATTTACAGCCATTTGTAAAGATCAAAACATTATATCATAATCAATAGAAATATGTCCTCTATAAAGCTTGGGGTGAAATCAATACTAATGTAACTCACAGATGCCTTAGTTTTTTCATGGTTGACAATGTATGGGGTATATTTTGGCCCAAATAGTTGCAAGCCATATTTCTGCACGAGAGGAAAATTGTCAGAAAAACACACTGCTGAAAGATACTTACCATTAAGCATAGCACATAGTCACACGAGAACTAAAGGAAGAAAAAAAACAGTAGGCTTACATATGTGTGGCATTCGGGGGTAAACCCAGTGGTATTTCACCCATTATGTTGTTAGAACTGACATCACTAAAGAAACCAGAAGTTGAAAGTAAGTAAATAACAGGTCCTGACAATAAACCATCGCCATAAGAACTTAAATCTATACAATTGCTTACAGTTGCTTCAAGTTTTGTAGATTATTGAGCAAGCCTCCAAGATACCCGGTAAGGCTTAGTCCACGAATTTTGCTGAATGAAGAAAAGAGAATGTGTAACAGGTTTATTTATTAGTGGCATTATAATCTGAATGTGAGTATCATCAACAGAGTCAGTGCATTACAGGTGTATAACTGATGAGCCAGAACATGCTACTCCTGTCCAAGATTCCTCACAAGGATCGTTACCGTTCCATCCATTCAGCACTGCTGGGCTGTTTAAAGCCCTGTATAGATCCTGCAGAGCTGTGACTGCTCATATAAACGTTTACAAAAAAACATATAGTTTAGTAGCAGAAACACGAATTGTGAGCTATACCAAAACGAGTTCAATATCAGTAATTCGAGATCGGTAATCCAGCAAATACTTATTTTTATTATTTCTCATTTACAAACACCGATTTTCTATTTCTCTATCTAAATCTTTCATCTTCAAGTTATCTTTATATGAATTTAACAATAACGATTCACGTGTAATCTTCTACTGTTTTGGCGATTCTGTCAAATAAAGTTAAATATACCCTAATTTTGGAAATAATACCAACCAAATCTCATTGAAGAATAACATAGAAAGAATCAAACCAGCCATGAGATTGATTAGATTCAAAGACAATGCCAAATGCACATCGCGAAGTTACTTAATCAATTTTCAGTGAAATGTTAATAGTTCAAGAATCAAGAACGAATGAACGGTTCTTTGAATTTACCGTCAGGGGGATCCGTAAACGCGAAACAGCGAGAAACCAAAGTTGCCGAGAGGACAACGAGGACGGTGAGATTCACGAACACGTAGTTGTGAACCATTTCTTTCTATTTTCCACCGCTTTTACGAAATCGAAGTTGAACTGAATTAAACGAACTGAAGAGAGAGAGAAAAAAAAAGAGAATTCAAGCTTCAAGAAAACTAAAAACAAAAATAGAGAGAGGCTTAAGTTTTTTTTGAATGATCGACTCATGAATGAACGAACGAGTTTACCTGATTCTGATTCTTCGTTTTCGCGCGCGCGCGCGAGAGAGTTTACACAGTGCAGTGACACTGTACAGTTACAGTTACAGTTGAGAGAGAGTGTGTTTCTGGTTAAGTGGGGTCCACGTATAAGAGTTCGTTGTAGTTACTAGATAGTTTGTTTTTGGCGCGCAACGCTCAAGTGTACGTGTGCTCCTTTTAATTTTTAAAAAATAAAAATATTGTAGTTAAAGTTTTAGCACACTTATGCAAATTAGTAACTAGCGATTAATCTACATAATTATCACGCAGCTTAATTGCGTTTGCGTTGTTTAAAACCATCGTGGGAGAGTTAAAGAAATATGATGATATCTATTACATTCCTGCCAAATCAAGGCATAATAATGATTAAGTGATGGAATGCGATAAAAATAAGTTTCTTATATTTTATTTCATTTCATTCTTTTTTTATATCATCTTATTCCATCATTTCAAGCCCAAGAATTTGTAGTTGTCTGTTAATTTCTCTGATTTGGTACTGACTAGTGAGCAGGTGCTTAGGCTTAACTTTAACTAAATAAAAAACGGAATCTTATTTTTTAAATTGAAGTTCGTTCACCAATTGTTAATAAGTTCACATTTGTGATCAAACAATTTTTTTCTATATATTTAATTAAAAAAAGATTTTAATCACACCATATAAAGCATCATTAGCTCACAATCCAATAACTAAAACAGATAAAAGTTTAAAGCTCGATTGGTTTAACCCATGAGTTTAAATATTGAGTTCAAATTAACTTAAACCTAGTATAAAGTCTAACTTATTGAATTATTAACTTACAAGCGAGTTAATTGTTGGTTGCCAAAATTACATTTGATATTTAATAATTTTCAGTTTAATCATCAAACCCTCACAATGACATGATAATATGTGATTAGATAATAATGTAAAATATTTATACGATCAATGCATAGTCCTTTCCCCACAATTTATATTTGTTTATCACAATAATGTTTTAAAAAAAATAAAAATAGATAGTACTTGTACACAAGATGCAAAGTTAAGTAGGTTACCAACAAGTCATTGATTTATGTAATATTTGACTCGATATCCTTAAACAAAGTCTTAGATTTAAACCTTGTTGGTAGTTGAAAATGCTTTAAAAAGGACACTCTAGTCAAGGTGGTTAGCCTAACACATATTGATGGTAGGGGTGCTCATGATTTGAGTATTTATAACTCAAATCATAACTAGTAAATAACTAGATTATAAGTGAGTATTATAATTATAATCATAACTAGTTTTATATAATTTGATATAATCAATTATTATTTGTAAAATATGAGTATATAACAGATTAGGAATAAATTAGTTATATAACAAGTTATATTTAAAATCAATTATAAATGAATAGAAATAAGTTATTCAAAATAATCATTTTCATAAAACTAGTTATAGTTTTATGACTAATTATTTTTAAATAAAAATAAGTTATTTGAAATAATTATAATTATAGAAGAGATTGTAGTTTTATAATTACTTTTATAAAACTAGTTATAATTATTTTTTTAAAACTAATTTTTTTAGCAGCCTTACATGTAATCATGAGTTGATACTGTGTTAGTAAGATGGTAATAAAAAAAAGTTAAGTATGTTTATTTTTCTTTAAAATCTCAACTTCTAATTTGCACAATGGGTAAAATTTAAGGTGCAACTTTTGTTTAGTTCTTTAAATTCCAAACCGTCATTCTGAAAAAATTAAATTACATTGGCCTTTTTTCATGATGAAAAAAATCCTGTTGGGCCTACCCTGACTGAACTACCATCTATGGGCCTGTCCATGGTAGCTTACATTATGCCTTTTCTTGGGTGATGCTAGGTGCACCAGTATTATTGCTTGTGCACCCAGAAATTTTTGGTAATTCCAAAATTACCCCTACGTCTTCTTCAACCTTTTTTAAGTTACTTTTACTGTTTTGTGGCATTTGCGCTTCGCTTTCTGCTCTGTTGGTTTTTGTCGTTGAGTGAGGTGCCGCTTGGGTGGAGGTGAAAGTGTTACCGGTGGGTGGTGGTTGTTGTGGTGGTTGATTCATCGTCAGAGGTACACCAGGTACGCGAGTTGGCATTGTTGGTTTCCCTGAGTGAGTTGATCTGTATGTTTAATTTCAACATACAGATCAACTTGATCCGTAAGGTTTATATGGATCAACTTGATCTATACGGATCAACTTGATCCGTATGGTATACAGATTTTGAAATTTGTAAAAATTGTTTAAAGTTTTAATTCTTTTTAATTATAAATATGTTTGTATGTAAATTTGTAAATAAAAATTATTTGTTTATATGTTTATTTGAAATAATTCGTATGTAGATTGATATAGGATTTTTGGTTTTTAATATATATGGTTATGAATTGTAGTGTTTATAAAATGGTATGCAGTAAAAGATTACGTTGAATTTGCTATGATATTATATGTATAGTGTGGTTAGGTGTTGTATGTTTGTCATGTGGAAATTTTTAATTTGTTGTTAAGATGGGTGAAGATCAATGGATGTATGACAGTATAATGTCCGAAGAAGTTGATATGGATGATGAAAATGAACAAGAATGTGGTGTGAATGAACAACATGTTGATTGTTCGGATGCGTTCAATACTTCTCAGGTAATAATCTTCATTATTGTTATTAAATTGATAAGATGAATGTCCCTTTGAAGACTAAAATTGTGTGGGTTGAATTGTAGGTGTTTGCTATCCGAGATGATGTTTTGCAGTGGGTTCGATCAGTTGCTCATGAAAATGGATTTGTGGTGCTGATTATGAGGCTAGACACAAACACTGGTATTAGAGGAAGGACCTCATTTGTGTTAATTGGTTGTGAGAGGAGTGGTCAGTATAGGTCTAGGAAGAAAGATTTTGTTAGAAGAGATACTGAGAGTATGAAATGTGGGTGTCCCTTCAAGCTTTGTGGGAAACCAGTAGTTGGAGGGAAGGGTTGGATGGTGAAGTTGATGTGTGAGAGTCATAATTATGAATTGGTCAAGTCATTATTTGGACATCCATACGTTGGGCGATTGACTTGATGGAAGCTTGCTTGTGGGGCTTCTATGGAGGCTGGATCTTTGAGCTGGAATGAGATCCTTTAATGGTGATTTTCCACCATTGAGATGCAGTGGAAGACAAAGGAGAAGAGGTAAGAGGCGGCGCCATCCACTAGGGAATAAGCCATGGAAGAAGGAGCTTCACCACCAAGATGAACCTTGGATAAGAAGCTTGGAGAGGATGCTTAAATGGAGGAAAAGAAAGAGGGAGAGAAAGAGAGAGGGGGGAGCACGAAATTGAAGGAAGAAAAAGGGAGATAAGTTGAACTTTGAGTTGTGTCTCACAAGACTCTCATTCATCAAAGTTACAACAAGTGTTACACATGTTTCTATTTATAGACTAGGTAGCTTCCTTGAGAAGCTTTCTTGAGAAAACTTCCTTGAGAAGCTTCTTTGAGAAAACTTCCTTGAGAAGCTAGAGCTTAGCTACACACACCCCTCTAATAACTAAGTTCACCTCCTTGAGAAGCTTCCTTGAAAAGATTCCTAAAGAAACTAGAGCTTAGCTACACACACCTCTCTAATAGCTAAGCTCACCTCCTTGAGATGAGAAACTAGAACTTAGCTACACACCCCCTATAACTTAGCTACACACACCCATCTAAAAACTAAGCTCACCATCCTTGACAAAATACATGAAAATGCCTCGAAATACAAGGCTAAAACCCTATACTACTAGAATGACCAAAATACAAGGCCTAAACGAAGGAATAAACCTATTCTAATATTTACAAAGATAAGCGGGCTCATACTTAGCCCATGGGCTCAAAATCTACCCTAAGGCTCATAAGAACCCTAGGGCCTTCCCTTGGATCTCTGGCCCAATCTACTTGGAGTCTTCTATCCAATGCCCTTGCGGGATAGGATTGCATCATTCCCTCCACCTTGGAAAGGATTTGACCTCAAATCCCGAGGTTCTTTATACTCTGGGCTCCTTCCCTCAACACCTGTAAAAAGAAAAAGAAAACATATGTATTAGTGGTGTTTGGTATGTTGAAGTAAGGTAAGGTCTGAAAATCCATTTCCTGGGCATCTTCCCATGAAGGAACATGGTTTCTCACCAACTCAATGAGTGGAGCTACAAGTTTAGAAAAATATGGGACAAACCTTTTGTAAAAGTTTGTTAAGTCATGGAAGCCCCAAATTTTTCTTATACTTGGTGGAGTGGGCCACTCAAGAATGACCTTTATTCTCTTAGGGTTCATGGGAACCCCTTGATCACTATTTGAAAAATTAAGAAAAGTAACGCAATAAAACATACCTTTTTCTGTATATTCATATTCATTATTCCTACCAAAAAGTATGACAAACCTAAGGTGTCCCATATGAGTACCTAAGTTTGTATTGAAACTAAAAATAAGAAAAAACCTACCTAATGGGTCCCTATGTACACACATCATGAAGATGTTAGGTGTATAAGTGATTTTACAAAAGAGGGTTGCACCACTCAAAACATTTATCATACCACCTATTTTAGGGACTTGGTGCCTAATAATACCTATTTTAGGCACCAAAAAAGCACAAGGATTTAAGCTCTTGCGAACCAAACCCTCATCCAACAACTTCTTTACTTGAGGAATAAACTCAAGCCCAAGAGGTGTGGTAATGCTAGCAAGTGTCTTTTTACAAAAGAGAAAATATGGAGGTTGTCTAAGAGGGAAAGTTTCTTTAATGTTTGTCTTTATTGTAAAATGAGTTTCCTTCTTAGCTAACCTCTTAGAGGAGACACTTACCTCCTTACACTTCTCTTTAAACACTAATGGTTGTCCATCTTCTTGGGGGTAGATTTCTTCACTAGATTCTTCCCCTTTTGCTTCTTCACTTTCACTAGAGGAAGGTGAAGTAGTAGCCTCATCTTGGCTACTATAAATGTCTTGGCCCCTCATAATCATGGTTTTTGTGGTGGGGCATTGAGAAGTAATGTGTCCTCTTCCAAGACATTTAAAGCACTTTATAGAGCTAGTTTTCTCTTGCATACTAGCCTTAGGGGCTTGCTTTTCTATTGCTTTCCCCTTATCATCTTTGGGCTTAGAAGGTGTCACCCCTAAGATGCCTTGACCTTGGTCTTTCTTTGGATAAGAGTGAGAGCCATAAGATTTTGAAGTAGACTTCTTTTTAAGTTGTTGCTCTACCCTTATTTCCCAATCTAAGTTAGCCTCTACATTGTCCTTCCCATGGAAGTATGAGAGGTTAATGTTAGCCTCTTGAGGCTTTCTTTCCTTTTCTCTTCTATGGGAGTGAGGTCTAAGATGTGACCTATGCCTTCCTTCGTAATAGTCACGAAGTTCTTCACTTAGGCTCTTGCAAGAGTTATGACTACTATAGGAGGCATGTTTTTCTCTTTTCATTATTTTTCTTCTTTCTTCCTCTTATTTTCTTTCTTTCATCTTGACTTATTTCTTCCACTCTTTTTTTTCCTTTTTCTTTTCTCTCTTGTTTTTCTTTCCATAACTTGAGGGAACTCAACTCATCTAAGATTCTAGATAAAGGGTCTTTATGACTAGTACCCTTGCCATTAACACTAGATGAATGATGACTCATGTTGGTTCCTAAGTTGTGGTTCTTTCTTGTTGGAGGTTTGAAAACAAAAGGTAAAAGAAACTATGGTTGAAACTAGCCAAAATAAACACTAAAAGAGGTGTGAAAGATAAGGTAAAAACTAATTGGTAAAATGCAAGCTATCTAGGCGGTTTGACAATGGAAGGTAAAAGAAATAAGCTACGAAAGTAAGCAAGAAATGTAAATTAGGCGAATCCTAAGAGTGTTTGGATGACCACATTTAAGGTTCCCAACAAAACACTCACAATCCTAAGGGAAAATACAAGGCCTAAGCGGGCTTATACTTAGCCCATGGGCTCAAAATCTACCCTAAGGCTTATGAGAACCCTAGGGCCTTCCCTTGGATCTCTGGCCCAATCTACTTGGAGTCTTCTATCCAATGCCCTTGCGGGGTAGGATTGCATCATGACTAAGGATGAAAAGACAATTATTGTTGATATGACAAAGTCAATGGTCAAACCAAGAAACTGTAGAAGCAAGCTTCATGATGATGAATCAAGTTGATTCAAGTAGTTTTGATGATGACAAAGATGATGACAAAAAGCTCCAAAGAATGATTTCAAGATTGAGTCAACAAGTTCAAGATCAAGTTTAATTTCAAGCTTCATGAGAAGAAATCAAGAAGATTCAAGAATCAAGAGAAGTTTGATTTCAAGATTCAAGAAAAGATGAATTCAAGATTCAAGAGAAGAAATCAAGACGACTTCACAAGGGAAGTATTGAAAAGATTTTTCAAAAAACAAACATAGCACAGTTTTGTTTTTCAAAAGAGTTTATCTCAAAATTTTCTAAGTTACCAGAGTTTTTACACTCTGGTAATCGATTACAAAAACTGGTAATCGATTACCAGTGGCAAAGTTTGATTTCAAAAGCTTTTAACTGAATTTGCAACGTTCCAATTGATTTTTAAATGGTGTAATCGATTACAATATATCGGTAATTGATTACCAGTGTATCTGAACGTTGAAATTCAAATTCAATTGTGAAGAGTCACATCTTTTCATAAAATGCTTTGTGTAATCGATTACATGGTTTTGGTAATCAATTACCAGTGACAAGTTTTGAATAAAAAACAAGAGATGTAACTCTTCCAATGGTTTTCAGGTTTTTCTCAAGGTTATAACTCTTCCAATGGTTTTCTTGACCAGACATGAAGAGTCTATGAAAGCAAGACCTTGACTTGCATTTTGTGTACTTGATATAACTTTTCATATATTCTTTTACAACCTTTGAATCTCTTTGAACTTCTTCTTCTTCTTCTTCCTTTGCCAGAAGCTTTTTGAGTTTTCTGGTTTCCAAACTTTGTTCTTTTACAGAAAACAAAAGTGTGTTATATCTTTTCATTCTCTTCTCCCTTTGCCAAAAAGAATTCGCCAAGGACTAACCGCCTGAATTCTTTTTGTGTCTCTCTTATCCCTTTTCCAAAAGAACGAAGGACTAACCGCCTAAATTCTTTTGTGTCTCCCTTCTCCCTTTTCAAAGAATTCAAAACGACACAGTCTGAGAATTCTTTTGATTCTTCCCTCTCCCTTAAACAAAAGATTTCAAAGGACTAATCGCCTGAGATATATTTTGTTTCCCCTTCACAAAGTTTCAAAGGACTAACCGCTTGAGAACTTTGTCTTAACACATTGGAGGGTACATCCTTTGAGGTACAAGTAGAGGGTACATCTACTTGGGTTGTTGTAACTGAGAACAAGAGAGGGTACATCTCTTATTGATCAGTTCAAGTGGAGGGTACATCCACTTGGTTGTTCAAAGAGAACAAGGGAGGATACATCCTTTGTGGATCTTTCCTTGTAAAGGCTTTTACAAGGTTGAAAAGAAATCTCAAGGACTGCAGGTCGCTTGGGGACTGAATGTAGGCACGGGTTGTTGCCGAACCAGTATAAAATTGTTGTGTTTGTCTTCTTCTTCCCTACATTCTTTAATTTTTGCTGTGCACTTTAATTATCGCTTTTACTTTTGGTTAAGTTTCTATTTCTGTTCTTTACTTTCTTAAACTTTGTAGTAAAAGCCTAATTGAATCTAGTAACATTAAGAAGGATAGATTTTTAATTAGTAAAGGTTCACTAATAATTAATTCAACCCCCCCTTCTTAATTATTCTGAGGCCACTTGAACCAACAGAAACATTCTGCTAACGTTGAAGGAGTACAATGTTAATATTTTTACAACAATCAAACAAATATACAATGCAAGAAGTGCATACCAGTCTTCCATTAGAGGAAGTGATACTGAAATGCAACATCTAATGAAGCTTCTTGAACGGGATAAATATATTCATTGGCATAGATTAAAGGAAGAAGATGTGGTACGTGATATCTTTTGGTGTCACCCTGATGCAGTGAAGTTATGCAATGCATGTAATTTGGTGTTTTTGATAGATAGTACCTACAAACAAACAAGTACAGACTCCCACTACTTGACTTTGTTGGTGTGACACCTACGGGGATGACATTCTCTGTTGGTTTTGCATATCTGGAGGGTGAACGTGTTAATATGTGGTATGGGCTTTAGAATGGTTTCAAGGTTATTTTCTAAGACATGATGCCCTCTGATCGAGGCCATACCCGAATCAAATAAACATTAAAATGCAGTAACTAGGAAGTGATCCTAGGTCGTTTCCTAACGAGCAATGATAAACCAAATGTTCATAACAGATAGTAGGAAAATAGTAACAAATTGGGAGGGGGGGGGAGGTGTTTGCTTTTGTAAATTAAACAGCGAATAGATGTGAATTATAAAATATCAGAATTAAAACATGTTGCTTCCCCTTGATTCACAAGCAAGTCTCTTATCCTAGGTTACGAGAGTTTATCCTTTATCAGTTCAACCACTTAATCCAACCCTAAATTAAATTACTAAGCGAAATTTAACATAAGGCATTCATTATGTGATTAAGCAACACATACACCAATTAATCATAAAATGATCATTAAGCATGAACGTAAATTAAGCGCAGAGACAATTAATCAAGCACTAAGCATGCATGAATTAATAGCAACAAATTCAGAGTAATTAGTGAAGAGGAAAAACTGAACAAAATTTAATAGTAATAATAGAACCTCAAAGAGAATTGTGCTTGATCCTCAAGAGAAAACAACGCTGGAGACTTAGCCTTCCATTAATCAATAGAGAACGAAATTATAGATTGAAGAACAAAATTTTATTGTTGAAACGAAAAGTAAAAACTGGAATTGCAAAACGAAAAAGAGTCTAAAAGAAGAAAAGCCTAAAACTAAAAATGAAAACAGGAGAAAGAGAAGAGGAGAGAGAGAAGATAGGAGCTAAACTAGAACCTTGGTGCTGTTATATAGTTTTCCAGCCCCAAAGCTTACAAATTTGTTTTAAATCCAAGCCCATAAATAAAATCAAATCAAATCTAGATAATAGAAGATAAGATAAGATCTAGATGAAATAATATCTTGATGAGATCAAATCTAAATAATATCTAGATAAGATAAAGTCTAGATAAGATAAAATCTTGTAGAATAAAATAGTCTGCCCTCTTCAAGTCCAAGCCCAATTCACAAATTTGATTAAGCCTCACAAGATATACACTCTATCTCTCAAGTGTCTAGGCTAATGTTTACTCTTGAAGCACCTATGAAAACAAACACCACATAGACTTGGCAAAATTCTAAAATTGACAAACAACTTGACAAACACATGCACATGAGGATCAAAAGGTCTTTAAAGGTTGTAATGGGGCCAAGGACAAGGTAGGGGAAAAAATATGGAATAAGTAGCTAAATCCCAAAGGAATAGAGGAGCAATGGGGAATAAGTGGAAATTAAGCACAAGTAGTAAACCCAAACCCTCTAATATCAACAAAATCAACCAAGGCTCCCAAATCAAGTCCTCATAACAAGACCTCATTTATTCAACTTCACTTCTTTTCTTCTTTTTTTTTTGAATAGTACGAATTAGATTAAATGGCCTAACTCTCTAAAAACAGTCCCCAGTGGAGTCGCCAACTATCGCAACCTACCCTTCGGCGGGAGGGCGACGCGTGACTCGCGGGATGCGTGTTCCACGAAAGGAATACGCGCGGAGTCGCCACCAACGTTTATTTGAGGAAAACGTCGGAAAAACCGGAAAAGACGCGATCTACGAACTTTTAAGTGAAAGGTTCGGGAGTTGTATTTACGCGCGGGGAAGGTATTAGCACCCCACACGTCCGTCACAAGGGACGGCAGCCTTTAATCGAATGTGCAAACATGACTTTGATTTTTACGTTCCCTTTTATGTCCTTATATCCTTTATACCCTTTTTATATTTTTTCTCTTTTTGTGGTCGACAAGGGTGTTTCCCTTTGCTCCTACGTATTCCTCAATTGGGATGAGAAAATCAGACCTACGTAGTTCTTTCTTATGCGTGAATCAAGTGATTCTTTTTACTTGAAAGGTGATCATTTTAAGGCGTTGGACCTTAAAAATGACCCATTTTACTTAATAAGAAATTGAAGTGATAAACTTTCAAAAACCTATTTTTGTGGACGAGCTTGACTAGGCGAGTTGATTTTAGCCTTAGTTTCACCTTAGTTATTAGTCAATTCGATTAAGAATGAGAAATCCCAAAGAGAAAACGTCCGATTGATTTTTCTCTTTACTTTACTAAAAAATATTTTTTTTTATTATTATATTATTATTTTACCTCTTTTTTTTATTTCCAACGTGGTTACGGCACGACCGAACGGTCGGAATTCATTTTAACCAAAATTAACGGATGATACAATTCAAACGATCGGTGGAAATTTATTTTATTTTTAGATTAAGCGAGAAATGACTTAAATAAATGGCTTAAGCACGTCAAAAGGGAAGAAAAGAAAACTGAAAGTAAACGAAATTAAAGTGAAAGTACACAAAACAAGAAATGAATTGAAAGTCTCGGATTCGAAAACTTACCCGTTGAAGAACGAAGAACGAACGAAGAACGGATGAAGAACGGTGAAGAACGACGAAGAACGATGAAGAATTTCCACAGAATCGCTTACGGAAGCGTTACAGAAGCACTTCGACTCGATTTTTCTTCACGAAAACGTGTTTTTTGCCCAAAATAGCCGAAATGCATAGCCAAAGGGGTCTTGAACATTTTGAAACAGCTCCCCCCTCCCCTATTTATAGAAAAAAAGAGAGGTGCTTGCCGCCCAAAGACTTAATGAAGAAGATTTCTAAGCGCACCCGAATTACTAAGTTCACCCCCCTTTTCGTATTTTACGGAAAAGTTACGGAAGCCTTACGGAACTGTTTTCGAATTTGATTTTCATCTTTTTTCTCTTCCCTTTCGCCAATGTTAAGTGGAATATGCTTACCCAAGGTTTTCGGAAATTTTACGGAAGTATTACGGAAGCCGCGGAAGCCCCGAAAACCATTTTTCAAAAACGTGGAGGAGCTTGCCGCCTAGTTGCTTCCTCCTTAAGCAACCCAACTTCCAAAATGTTCTGGAAGGGCCTAGATTTGAATTGCTATTTACACCCCTATCTTGATAAGTTCACCCCCTTACCTTTTTTGGTGATTCTTTTTTCGTAAAGTCACGGAAACTTACGAATCTCGTAACGATACTTGTTTTCTTTCCGTAATGTTACGGAACCTTGCGGATTACATAATCATCCCCTTTTTGACTTACGGAATGTTACAGAATCTCACTTAATTATGCAACGATGCTTCCATTTGATTTCCGGTGTGTCACGGAAACTTACGGATTGTGCATCAATATTTTTTGGTTTTCCGGCATGTCTTGGAATTTCACAAATTGCCTAATGATGGGTGCCAAGCACCTCACAAGGACCAAAGAAAGGTCGCATGTCATCAAGCAAAGGTCCCCGGACGAAATTAGGGTATGACAAGTACGAATTTGAAGATTAAAGTAAGAACTAGGCAATATATATATACATCAAGCATGGCCAAAAATCATATCTTCCAATGAAACATACCCCCCCCCCCCCCCCCCACACACACACACTTATTCCCAAAACAATTCCAAAGCTCCAAAATTCCTTAAGGGTAAGGTGATATCATGGTTTTTCACTTAAGGCTTGTAATGAGCTTCAAAACAAAGAAAGGGCAACATAGGCTCAAAGGGGCTATCAAAGGAATTAATTCAAGGTAAGTCCATTTGGCTAGAAGCTTATAAGAACAAAATTGCCTAAATCATTTCCAAATATGCATGTGAATTAGGAAGCATCAACAAGAATCAAGCCAAGGCTATTGTGCAAGCAATCAATGGGGCAAAACACACCAAAAGATTATGATGATGGATGGCTCAAATTCTCACAAAGATAAACTTATCACTTTCAAATCGAGCTTTCAAAACTATCATGACATGTAGAGGAAAAACAAGGATTTCAAATCACAAAATGTCAAGAGACTTTTATTTTCAAAACAATTACCCATTTCTTGAACATATCCTATAATTCAAAGAAAATATGCAAAGTTGTACATGCAAACAGAATTGACCTAAAATATTAAACTAGAAACCCAACAAAACTAACAAATTTAACACAAACAAAACTAACAAAACTAGCAAAACCAAAACCAAAGAACACTCCCCCCCATACTTAAACAACATATTGTCCTCAATGTAGCACAATTAAAAGATTAAAAGCAATCAAACCATCAAATAGAATCGGACAAATGTAATAAAAGTAAAGAAGGAGATAGGAAAAGAAAAACTCCCTAAGTCATGGTGGAAAAGAAGTAAGCTGAAGTAAAGAGATCTTTTGAGCAAAGACAACCCCCAATGTGTAATTGGATGCATCCCACATTAGCTCAAATGGGGCTGTCTAATCAGGTGCCTGAATGATAGGGGTGGTAGTCAGTGCTTTTTTAAGGCAATGAAAGGCCTCTTTGCATTTATCATTAAAGTCAAACTCCACCTCCTTTTGCAACAAGTTGGATAGTGGAAGGGCTACCTTGCTAAAATCTCTTATAAAGCGCCTGTAGAATCCTGCATGACCAAGAAAAGATCGCACCTCTCGCACGCAAGAGGGGTAAGGCAATTGTGAAATAATAGAAATTTTTGCAGGATCTAATTCAATGCCCTTATTGGAAATAATGTGGCCTAAAACTATACCTTGCTCAACCATAAAATGACATTTTTCAAAATTTACAACAAGGTTAGTTTCAGTGCATCTATTCAAAACATTTTCCAAACTATCCAAACAAACATCAAAAGAGGATCCATATACAGTGAAATCATTCATAAACACCTCTATGCAATTTTCTAAAAAATCACTAAAAATACTAATCATGCACCGCTGGAAGGTACCAGGGGCATTACATAGGCCGAAAGGCATCCTCCTATAGGCAAAAGTGCCGAAGGGGCAGGTGAATGTGGTCCTTTCCTGATCCTCAGGAGCAATAGTGATTTGCATATAACCAAAAAAGCCATCAAGGAAACAGTAGTGAGATTTACCTGCCAAGCATTCAAGCATCTGGTCAATGAATGGCAGGGGAAAACGGTCATTTTTGGTAACCTGGTTCAACCTCCTATAGTTGATGCAGACTCTCCAATTGTTCTGCACCCGAGTAGGAATCAACTCCTCCTTCTCATTTTTTATCACGGTGAGGCCGGTTTTCTTCGGGACTACCTGGACGGGACTCACCCATTGGTTGTCGGAGATAGGATAAATGATGCCAGCTTGCAAAAGCTTGGTTACCTCCTTCTTCACTACATCAAGAATCACTGGGTTGAGTCTTCTTTGTGGTTGTCTTACTGTTTTAGCCTCATCCTCTAAATTTATTCGATGCATACATGTGGATGGGCTAATACCAGGAATGTCTACCAGGGTCCAGCCTATAGCCTTCTTATGCTTCTTGAGAACTGATAACAGCTTCTCCTCTTGCTCATCAGCAAGGGAGGCAGATATAATTACTGGAAAACTTTTGCTATCATCCAAGTAAGCATATTTTAAATTTAATGGTAGAGGCTTCAATTCTGGTATGGCCGGCTGGATAGTGGTAGAAAGAGATGGTTTCTTAGCCTGTACCTCATAAAGAAAGTCAGAGGTATGTGTACTTCCTAAAACATGGTTAGTTCTATCTGACTCTAGAAAATCAATCTCAAGAGGTAAAACATCACCAGACATGTAATTAATATCAATTTCAGATTCACTCTCAACATCAAATTCAGACATATGATCAAGTAAAAATTCAGATTCAATGCATGAAAAGTGACAGGCATGCAGATTAGAATGAAGATCAGTCATGTATTCATCAACAATATGGTCAATTATTTCAACACGAAATACAGAAAGATCTTCAGATGGGTGTTTCATAGCATCAAGAATATTAAAATGAACAGTTATATCACCAAACTCCATAGATAGTGTGCCTGCATATACATCTATCTTAGTTGTAGCAGTTTTCATAAAAGGTCTGCCTAGAATGATGGGAACTGATCCTTTAGAAAATCCCTCCTCCATATTCAAAATATAAACATCAACAGGGAAAATCAGTTCACCAACTCTAACTAAGACATCCTCTATGAAGCTAGCAGGATAGGCAACACTTATATTAGCTAAATGAATTACCACATCAGTTGACTGCAAAGGACCTAGAGATAGAGAATTAAAAATAGACTGAGGCATAACACTAAGAGAAGCTCCTAAATCTAGCATGGCATTGTCAAACTTATTGTTCCCAATAATACAAGGTATGCTAAATGTACCTGGATCTTTACATTTTTCAGGGATTTAGGGAGCAGATTTACCAATCAATGCGGAGACATTTCTGCCCATACTAATTCTTTCACTTCCTTTAAGCTTCCACTTATTAGTGCACAACTCTTTCAAGAACTTGGCATATCTTGGAATTTGTTTTATTGCATCCAATAGAGGTATGTTTACCTCTACTTTTCTAAATGTTTCCAAGATCTCCTTCTCTGCCTCTTCCATTTTTTTGTTGGAAATTGCTCTTGGAGGGAATGGAAGAGGGATATGCTACTTCTGTAAATCAGAATTACCAGTGGAAGATTCACCTGCATAGAAATTGTTAGGTAACTTACTCTTTAAATTTTTGTCATCATCTTTTTCTGGAGTAGAGTGAGGTTGGGCAGGTTCACTTATGGACAAGGAAGGTGCTACTGGTTGAAGTCTTTGACACTATTTTCCTGACCTCAATGAAATGGCACTCACATTTTTGGGATTCTGGACAGATTGAGAAGGCAATCTGTCAGAATTCTGAGACTGTTGTTGATTTAACTGTGTAGCCAATTGTCCCATCTGATTAGTTAAGCTCTGAATGGAGGCTCTGGTCTCTTGTTGAAACTGCATGTTTTGCATAGTCATTTGCCTCACAAGTTATTCAAGGGAAGGTTGTGGAGGAGCCTAAACTGTTTGCTGTTTCTGGGGCTGTTGTTGTTGCTGCTGGATTGGTGGAGGAACGTATGGTCTGCTTGGGCCAACAACATTTTGAAAATAAGGTTGTTGTTGCTGCGGTTGTGAAGGATTCGACCATCTAAGGTTGGGATGATTCCTCCAACCAGGATTGTACCTGTTGCTGGAGAGGTCATAATTATTCTGTTGTGGCTGATTTTGCTGCTGAGGTTGAAGAGGTCTGTTATAGATGTTTGCAGCATAAGCTTTAGGTTGTTCAATTGCTTCAGATTGTTGCACAGAAGGGCAAAGGTCTGTGTGGTGGTCGGTAGAGGAGCATAAACCACATAGTCTGGCGACAAGTGCAGATTTTGTGATTCATGGCTAGTTGGGTTACCAGGTTAACCAAGGCATCTAGTTTACCTTCAAGCTTCTTAGTCTCGGCTGATGAAGATGAATTCGTGGCTACTTCATTCACTCCTCTAATGACAATAGCATCACTTCTGGCACTAAATTGTTGGGAGTTTGAAGTCATCTTCTCAATTAAATTTCTTGCTTCAGTAGGGGACATGTCTCCAAGGGCTCCACCACTGGCAGCATCTATCATACTTCTTTCCATGTTACTGAGTCCTTCATAAAAATATTGGAGGAGAAGCTGCTCAAAAATCTGGTGGTGAGGACAACTGGCACATAGTTTCTTAAATCTCTCCTAGTATTCATATAAGCTCTCTCCACTGAGTTGCCTAATTCCTGAAATATCTTTTCTGATGGTCGTGGTCCTGGAAGCAGGGAAAATTTTTTCTAAGAACACTTTCTTGAGGTTATCCCAGCTAGTGATGGACCTTGGAGCAAGGTAATATAGCCAGTCCTTTGCCACTCCCTCTAAAGAATGAGGAAAGGCCTTCAGAAATATGTGATCCTCCTGGACATCTGGTGGTTTCATGGTGGAGCAGACAATATGGAGTTCTTTCAAATGCTTGTGTGGGTCTTCACCTGCATGGCCATGAAAATTTGGAAGCAAATGGATCAGTCCAGTTTTAAGAACATATGGGACATCCTCATCAGGGTATTGGATTCACAAGCTTTTGTAGGTGAAATCAGGTGCAGCCATTTCCCTTAGAGTCCTCTCACAAGGTGGAGGTTGTGCCATGTTCTCAGAATGTTCAAAACTATAATGCTCAAAATCACCAATAACAGAATGCTCAGAATGCTCAAAAGGTATTAAATGATGTCTAACTAATCTATGAAATGTCCTATCTATCTCAGGATCAAAGGGCTATAAGTCAGATGGATTGCCTCTAGTCATACACTATATTCAGCATGCACAACTAGTTGTCTTCTTATGCAAGTAATAATGTAGGTTTGAACTACAACTACCATTAAATGATATCCAAATGACTTGAAATTTTGTGAGCAGCCTTATAAAATGTTGAAAAGATAGCACAAAAAATTTCAAACAAAAATTCAAAGTCTAACTATAAAAGCTAAAAATGATAAGTTGAGAAAAATAAGAGAATAATACTTGGAAAATAAAAAACTTTTGACAAAATCACAATTTTTGGAAGGAGACCTCAGCCGGCCTACGGTGGGCTGCCACGGCATGGGAAATTTTTTTCTACCCCAATACATATATAATAATCGTGAATCTGATAACCGTTTTGACAAAAGTTATAGCTCCAGCTATTTTTCCCACAAAATATGGATCAAAAGAAGTGACCACAAAAAAATTCAGCCAAAAATAACAACTATAGCTACCAAAACAAAAAATCCTAATTAATTCAGCAAGGGTGGTCTCTAAAATCTGTCGCTAAGGGATTTCCACTACTACCCTGTTTTCCAGTTCACAAAAGTGGTCGCTAAATCTGTCGCAAAGCACTATTCACAGCAAAACACAAAAACTGAAACAGGGGAAACGCTGAACAGAAAAACTAAAACAAAATAGCAAGACTCTAAACACACTAACAAAATACGAACACAACACACGAAAGCATAAAACAACTAAACATAAAACCCGAATTACTCGCTATTATGAACCTTTGGACACTGCTCCCCGGCAACGGCTCCAAATTTGATCGAGGCCATACCCGAATCAAATAAACATTAAAATGCAGTAACTAGGAAGTGATCCTAGGTCGTTTCCCAACGAGCAATGATAAACCAAATCTTCATAACAGATAGTAGGAAAATAGTAACGAATTGGGGGGGGGGGGGCTTGTTTACTTTTGTAAATTAAACAACGAATAGATGTGAATTATAAAATATCAGAATTAAAACACGTTGCTTCCCCTTGATTCACAAGCAAGTCTCTTATCCTAGATTATGAGAGTTTATCCTTTATCAGTTCAACCACTTAATCCAACCCTAAATTAAATTACTAAGCGAAATTTAACATAAGGCATTCATTATGTGATTAAGAAACACATACACCAATTAATCATGAACGTAAATTAAGTGCAGAGACAATTAATCAAGCACTAAGCATGCATGAATTAATAGCAACAAATTCAGAGTAATTAGTGAAGAGGAAAAACTGAACAAAATTTAATAGTAATAATAGAGCCTCAAAGAGAACTATGCTTGATCCTCAAGAGAAAACAACGTTGGAGACATAGCCTTCCATTATTCAATAGAGAACGAAATTATAGATTGAAAAACGAAATTTTATTGCTGAAACGAAAAGTAAAAACTGGAATTGCAAAATGAAAAAGTGTCTAAAAGAAGAAAAGCCTAAAACTAAAAACGAAAACAGGAGAGAGATGAGAGGAGAGAGAGGAGAGAGGAGCTAAACTAGAACCTTGGTGCTGTTATATAGTTTTCCAGCCCCAAAGCTTACAAATCTATTTTAAATCCAAGCCCATAAATAAAATCAAATCAAATCTAGATAAGATAAGATAAGATCTAGATGAGATCAAATCTAAATAATATCTAGATAAGATAAAGTTTAGATAAGATAAAATCTTGTAGAATAAAATAGTCTTCCCTCTTCAAGTCCAAGCCCAATTCTGGATTCAAGCCCAATGCTTCATTAATTCCTGAAATTAGATTAAAAACATTAAATTAGCTGAATGGGCTCAAATAATAAAACTTCCTAATTAATTTGACAATTAAGATTAGTCAGTAATTAAAATGGTGCAAAAAGGGTTAAGAAATAGGAGAAAATAATGGCACATCACCCTCCTTGGAGCTATTGTGACTGACAGAGACCTAACATTAATGAATGCAGTGAAAACTGTATTCCCTGGTGTACAAACTTATTGTGCAGGTTTCACATCGACAAGAATGTCAAGGCAAAATGTAAATCCCTAATTGGTCAAAAAATGCTTGGGAGTATGTGATGGATGCTTGGGAAAGTTTGGTTAATTGTCCTTCGGAACATCAGTTCGATGATTGCCTTAAGAAGTTTGAAATTTCTTGTTCACCGTGGCCAATGTTTGTTGACTAAGTTAATGAAACATGGATAATTCCCCACAAGGAAAAATTTGTTACAGCCTGGACGAATAAGGTAATGCACTTAGAAAACACAACAACAAACAAATATGAAAATGTTCAAGTTTTTCTATTAGGGTTGATGAATTGATGGATTTTAATTATTCTACTTGTTTATTGTTTTTTGTGTATTTCAAATATTAGGCTTTAAAAAGAGTATTACAAAATAGCCTTGGAGACTTATGTAGTGTTTGGGATGCCATGAACAACATGATCATGCTGCAACACACTGAAATTAAAGAATCCTTTAAAACAAGTACACATGTTGTTGGACATGTTTTTAAAGTTACCTTATACAAGAGGTTTCTTGGCATGGTTTCAAGGTATGCTTTAAATCATATTGCTACTGAGTATGAGCGTGTGCATTATGCTGGCAAGAATCCTTCTCGGTGTGATTGTGTCATGAGAACTACGCACGGTCTTCCTTGTGCATGTGCGCTATCTAAATATGTTCTTGCTAGCATCCTACTAGATTCAATCCATATGTTTTGGAGGAGACTAAGTTTTTCATACCAAGGGTTATCTGAGCCCTAAATGACCATAAAGGAATAGATGGAAACCATATCTAAGCGATTTGAGGAACTTGATGTTTGTGGTAAAGTAACTCTAAAAAGTAAACTTCAGGAAATTGCATACCCTGATCAAAACTCTATGTGTCTTCCTGCAAAAAATGTCAACACTAAAGGTGCACAGAAGAAACCCATGAACAAAAACCAAAGATCAACAAAGCGTGATCCGTCTTACTGGGAGTATGTTGATGCTTTACATTTTGTGCAAAATAGTAATTCTTCAGTGAAGCGTAGTGCATTATCTTCTGACCAGCCCATTCCAAGAAGGACCATGCCAATGTTGAATCAATTTCATCCGTTTATACACGATTTCATTGACAACATTGTGGATGTCAAAGTTGACGGTAACTGTGGATATTGTACGATTGCTACTTTATTAGGTATGGGTGAAGATTCTTGGTCCTTGGTGTGCAACCATTTGCTTAAAGAACTTGGAAAATGGTCAGATGACTATATCAAGCTCTTTAGTGGCACAAACTGATTCGAGGAATTAAGGAGGTCCCTACTTGTTGATGGGTTATCCATGGTATGTAATTTATGTTTTCTTTTTTAAGAATTAACTTTAAATAAATGTGATGTGTATATTTGTTTTATTTAGGTTACTATGGATAAGTGGATGGATATAACTGAGATGGGATATGTTATTGCATCAAGGTATAATGTAATCCTTGTATCGTTGTCGCTACAACAAAGCATGACGTTCTTTCCTCTTAGAAGTCAACCACCAACAGATTCTTCTGTGCATCACATAATATGTATCGGTCACGTTTATGGCAATCATTTTGTTCAAGTAGATTCAAGATAGTCCTATTTTTAAATTTATGCAATCATTTGTGTTATAATAATGTAAAATTGTTTGTGCATGTACAACAAGTTTATTTAAAAGATTGTTGTCCTTTATTGCCTCTAACATTGTTATGGTCTAGGAATTGTCATCCTCGGGCAAAGGAGTGGCCAACTCCATATTAGTAGAATACATCAGTACAGAAACTTGATGATGTTGAAAAGAGACTATGTTGACATAACTGAAGACTGAACATCTAGCTTCTAATGACTTTGTAATGTTCTACATTAATATATAATTGTTAGGTTGCATATTCACGTAATTGGTAGTAGCTTTGTTATGTTAAACTTAATTGTTTAAGGTGTAGAACTTAAGAATTTACTGTGATGTCATTACTAGGGTTACCTGATACGTTTAACGGTTACATAATTTAAAATAATTTGTTAACGTTAACCCTAATATTTAGAGGCATAAACATAGACAAAATTATAAACCAAAATAAGTTAACATTTACAAAATTTTGGGAAAACCAAAATGTTGTCAAATACAAGGAAATTATAAACATAATCTAAATATTAAAATATAAAATGGATGACGCCTATGGCTAATCCGTGCGCCGCCTTTGTCATGACCTGACATAAACATTGCCCTTTGTTGACACCCCTAACGATCCTTAAGTAGTCTTCCATGACCTCGTGTATTTTTGTGTCTGTAGTGACTATCCTTAGGTTGAGCAAACACTCCAAAATTTCTGTGATTGCTTGGCAAGCCTCCTATGACATTGAAAACAACCGATAAAGTATTACATTATTTCAAAATTAAACTAAATGACATTTAATAGAACATTAATGCAACATTATTTACCACTACATGTCTAGGCTGCTCCACACCAGAAGAGGCATGTGCTGGTGCTGCTGTTGGTGCCACTGGGACCTCAGGGATATGTGGCTCCACATATGTGTCATCCTGCGTCATAGGTGGATGTCTGGCCGGATCAACAGACTGTGCTGGTGTCATGAATGGATGAGAAATCATGAAGAACCAATGCATGTAATCTGATGCACATTGTCCTGGCACAACACAAACCTGCCCCACTGCTGCAAGATAGTTAGAGAAATGCATCCACCCGTCGTCAATATCTTCAAATGATAACATTGAACCCACAATCTGTGGAGGAATGGTCTGAACATATCCAAATTGCCGCACCACCCTCTCTGGTCGGTGTCTGACGACAATGGGACCCCATCGTATATGACCTGAAAAGCATGAAATCAGATCAAAATCCCGCACTACACAGTGGTCACTGTAAGGCATCCAGCAAACATCAGCAATCGTCAGTCCATCTAGACATTTTTGGTACGTCGATGCTAGTAATTACTTCGAAGAAGCCTTCGAAGCAATCCATCGGCAGACACGTGGTGACATCTCATCATAGTCTGGATCAGTCAAAGACTCAGCAACAGAGGAAAAATGCTCATATATCCAACACTACAAAGATTAGATCAAAATAAAAAAAATGTCAAATTAACATATTAATAACATTTTAAAAACAATTAAATTACAATAATTACCTGTAATAGGGTGATGTAACCAGCAAGCTGTTGGTTGTCGCTCTTACAAACATCATTCAAATTATCATACATATGAACTAGGACGGCAGCTCCCCATGCGTAGCTTCCACTCTGACTTAAGTCTCAGAAAACGTCTAAAAAACAACATGAACATGTGTTGCACTCTTGTTAGCAAAAAGAGTGCAACCTAACAAATGCAACAAATAGGCACGAGCTGCAACAGTCCAATGTCTGGCCTCATATTTACTCTGATAAATATCTCGTAGCCACGATAGGAGTACGTATGCCCCATGACATTGTGTTGTCTCAGCTCTAGCTTCCTCTCCGGAGACTTCAAGTAACTCCACCAACATCAAGACCGCTTCGTCGACATGCATAGTCTTGAAGTTGTGGAATGCACCTATAATAGGAAGATGAAGCAGAGAGGCCACATCATCTAGGGTAATGGTCACCTTTCCAATAGGAAGATGGAAACTGCTAGTTTCCTTATGTCACATCTCTACAAAAGTGGATATAAGTCCCTGATCGCTAGTGTCCACTGAACATGCGATCAAAGGACTTAATCTTGTGGCAACGACTAGCCCTTCAATTTCAGGAGCAGGCCTCCCAAATTTTTGAACCTTCCTTCCATGGGAGGATAGCTTCAATTCAGGACATTCCTACATAAAAAATTAAATGATTCAACAACTTATAAAAATAATAATTAAAATTATGACAAATTTAAATAATAACAAATACTTAACAAATGAATTTAATTCAAAATTTTATATACCTCTCTATTCCATACGATGATAGCAACATGGTCACCATAGTCAGTCAGCACTGATGGGTCACGTGGCCCACCTGGAAATCCCTCAGCATCATCAACAACTTCTTCAGCTTGTGCATGTGCGTCTTCAGTCACGTCAGGAGCATCCTCAGCAATAGGGACAAGTTCCTGTTGCCTACTGTCATACCCTAATTTCGTCCGAGAATTATTACTTGATGACATGCAACCTTTGATTGGCCGCTTCAAGATACTTGGCACCCTTTGTTGCACAATATGTAAGTCCCGAGACGCGCCGGGAATCAAAAGGAAGCAGGGTTACGCGATCCGTGAAATTTCGTAATGTGGCGGAAACCAAAAGGAGGTGTTGTTGCGCAATCCGTGAGTTTCCGTAACTTCTTCAAAAGCTAAAAAAGAGTAAATACAAGATCCGTAAGGATTCGTAACCTTACGGAAAGAAAATAAGTATCGCTATGAAATTCGTAAAGTTTCGTAACGTTACGGAAAAGAATCACAAAAAAAGTAAAGGGGGTGCATTTAGTAAAATGGGGATACAAATAGCAATCAGGCCCACTTGGGCCTTCCAGATTCTTCCTCCAGAAGGCGGTTGCTTCTGGAGGAAGCAACCTTGCTCGCCTGGGCGAGCTGGGTGGCAAGCTTCTCCCTTATTTTGCTATAAATAGGGGGAGAAGTGAAGAGGAAAGGGGTTCAGCCTTCTTGGCACTTCGTATTCTCTTAAAATTGCTAAGGAAAATTGTTTCCGTGAAGAAAATCCAAGCCGAGGCGCTTCCGTAACGTTTTTGTGGGTAATTACGGAAAGATTTTCAACCGTTCTTCGACATTCATCGTTCGTTCTTCGTTTTCTTCGATCTTCAACTGGTAAGTACCCCAAACCAAGCTTTTCAATTCATTCTATGTACCCGTGGTGGTCCCCATTTGTTTCATGTACTTTTATTCTCGTTTTCATTTACTTTTCGTACCCCCTTTTGACGTGCTTCAGTCATTTATTTAAGTCATTTCTCGCCTAATCAAAAAATAAAATAAATTTCCACCGATCATTTGATTTGTAATATTCGTTAATTTCTGTTAAAATGAATTCCGACCGTTCGGTCATGCCGTAACCACGTTGGAAATAAAAAAAGAGGTAAAATAAATAATATAATAATCAAAAAATACCTTTTAGTAAAATGAAGCGAAAAATCAATCGGACGTTTTCTCTTTGGGATTTCTCATTCTTAGTTGAATTGACTAATAACTAAAGTGAAACTAAGGCTAAAATTAACCCGCCTAGTCAAGCTCGTCCACAAAAAAGTCACTACAAAGGATTTGAAAGTTTATCATCTCAGTTTTCCTTATCAAGTAAATGGATCATTTTTAAGGTCCAACGCCTTAAAATGATCACCCTTCAAGTAAAAAGAATCGCTTAATTCACTCTTAAAAAAGAACTACGTAGGTCTGATTTCCTCTTCGATGGAGGGTACGTAGGAGCAAGAGCCCCGCTTTTGTCGACCTCAAAAATAAAAAGAAATCAAAAGGTAAGATAACACAATTTCACAATTCTAAAAAATAGGCTGTTGTCCTTTGAGACAAACGTGAGAGGTGCTAATACCTTCCTCAAACGTAAATACAACTCCCTAACTTAGAATTTTCGTTTTGACCGGTTTCCTTCGGTTTTTCCGACGTTTTCCACAAATAAACGTTGGTGGCGACTCCACGCATCTTTCCTCCTTTGGAAAGCGCACCTGTGAGCCTCGCCTCGCACGCCCGCAAAAGGGCATGTTGCAACAGTTGGCGACTCCACTTGGGAGTTTTTGTGAGTTAGGCCTATTTTAAGGAATTATGGAATTGTGAAACTTTGTGTGTGCACTTGTTGAACTGTGTAAAATGTAAATAACTATTGTCTATTTCACATTCTTTACACTGCATTTCTAAGCACCCACGGGTTTGAGTAAAAAAAAAGGGGCCCTATACCCAAGTTCATGGGAATCTAAGGAGTGGAGGTGAATCTATCATCATGCTAGGTCTCCGACTTGCTTGATAATAGTGAAACCTCGTCTAGAGCTTTCTCTCTTTATAATATGTTGTCACTGGTATTCCATACCGCCACAATATTATTATTTTGAGTGATGATACCTCTAGAAAACAACCATGTGAGTTATGAATTGTTGGGAGTAGTGATTAGAGACCCCTAGATATTTTCCTATAGGTTCCCAAATAGGGGCAAAGAGCAAACACGCTCCGTGCCATTTGTTCTCATGCATTTTTTTGCAAATAGCACTAAATTATAGTTTTGCTAGTGATATTTTGTTTCTTTAGTGTAATACGTAACCTTTTAATACTTACGTTGAGGTGCCATGATGCCTAAAACATGGACCTTTGCGGTCTCGTATATGTAAATTACCCCTTTGTTTTGTTTTCTTTCTGTTTCATGCATACGCATTGCATCATTCATATCGGAGTCTTGATCCACCCCTTTTTTAGGTAAATGATGGGGACAAATCAAAACGGAAAAAGATTTTATCAAGTCAAGGTTAAGGGTCTAGATGTCACCAGCCTCAAGGAATTGGGACGATTGATGGGACCTCTCCAAAGGCAAGCCTTCCGCAAAGTGTACAAAAAGATTCTAGATTTGACCGCAGCGGAGGTATTTACGGAAGCTGTTGTGTCCCTCGCCCAATACTATGACCAGCCGTTGAGATGCTTCACGTTTGGAGACTTCCAAATGGTGCCGACTGTTGAAGAGTTTAAGGAGATATTACAATGCCCTCTTGGGGGAAGAAAACCGTACCTTTTCTCCGGTTTTCTTCCCTCCTTCAAGTAAGATTGCAGCTGTGGTCGGAGATTCGGCAAAAGAGTTGGATCGCATGAAGCAAACTCGGAACGGCGTAGTGGGCCTGCCGCGGAAATACTTGGAAGGCAAGGCAAGGGATATGGCAAACCAAGAGAAGTGGGTCCCGTTTGCGGATATACTAGCTTTGCTGATTTTTGGGGTTGTCCTCTTTCCGAACGTGGACGACTTGGTGGACTTAGCCGCGATCGATGCTTTCCTTGCATATCACCATAGCAAGGAGAGCCCAATGGTGGCTATCTTGGCGGACTTATTCGATACCTTTGACCGAAGGTGCGAGAAGAACAGCGCACGGATTGTATGTTGCTTACCCGCTCTCTGTGTGTGGTTGGTTTCGCACTTGCCATAAGACAGCTAGGGTACCCCATGAGAGGAGCGCCAACGGAAGAGAGCCTCTCGCCTTTCCTTGTGAGAGATTTCGGCGCGCAAGGTCTCAAGGTGATACAAAGAGTCCACCAGGCGTGGAGAAGTCCGTTGAGGAAAGACAAAGAGCTTAGGGGCATCATCGGTGGTTATCATGGATGGCTAAGAGTTCATACGCGAGGGTTAGATTGGCTCCCCAAGTTGAAAGTTATCAATGAGGAGAACTTCGAAGCTCCGGAGGAAGATGAAGAAGTCCAAGCTCTAAAATTAGAGCTAGGGAAGGCAAGACTCGCCAAAGAAAAGTTCAAGTCAGCCGCTACCAACATCCGGAAAGAGTGCACCGAGTTACGAGAGGAAAATGCGGCCACTACAAGAGCCCTTGAACAAGAAACCAAAAGGGCCCGCAAGGAGGAACATGGCCGAGATAAATTCCGAGGAGCTTTGTGGGGTAGCAACAATGAGCTCAAGCTCCGAAGAGAGTAAAGAGACCAGCCATGGGTGCATGGCATGATCTTAAAAGAAGAGTTAGCTGCTTGCGCAAGATCCAAGAGGAGTTTGGCTCAACACTTGGAAGCCACGGAGCAAAGCATGCTAGCTATCATAGGGCAGTACAAGGAAGAGTTAAACCAGTCTGTGACCCATGAACAAAAGCTAGTAGAGGATTTCGCACAAGTGTACGCCGAAAAGGAAGCAAGAGGGAGGGTGATTGACGCATTGCATCAAGAAGCGACTATGTGGATGGATAGGTTCGCCTTGACCTTGAATGGAAGTCAAGACCTCCCGCGACTACTAGCCAAAGCAAAAGCCATCACCGAAGTGTGTACATCCCCCAAGGAAATTCATGGGCTAATCAATTACTGTCAACACATGATAGATTTGATGGCCCATATAATTAGAAACCGTTAGGTTCTGTTGTAACACTTTTGTATAATCTTGGCTAGATGAAAGCTTTGTTCTTTTTATAAAACGAGAAGTTTTGAACTCATAACATTATCTAAAAAACCTTAAGGTGGATCCAAGTGCTCCGATCATTCATTGGCATATTCATGTTTTGGTGGCGTACTCACCGTTGTTTGTTTCTTTAGGGAATTCACCATAACTAAGAAAGCACAAAGGCACCCCTATAACACTCGATCCAGAAAAATGGACAATGAAGAGGGCGTGCAAGAACAGATGAAGGCCGACCTATCGGCCTTAAAAGATCAAATGGCTTCTATCATGAAGGCCATGCTAAAACTCCAGAAAACTATAGAGGATAATGCCACGACGACCGCCTCCAATGCAGTTAGGGAAGCGGAACCGGTGCTACAGCCCGCAATAAACTTGGGCCGAGATAGAAACACAACGGTGTTCGGTCGGAGGTATAGTCTGCAAGCTTACCCTTATGGCTTGCCTCCAGACTTCACTCCCCGTGCCGCTCCGGAAGAGTTGAGTCAAGCCCCTACCTTCGAGGGGCAACTTCCCCCTTATGCCGACTACCCCCTGCAAGAAGATTATGAAGGAGATGCCCATCTAGGCCCTCTGTTTCCCCTCAAGGATCCATCCCCCCATGAATTACCCCAACCAAACATAGTCCGCCATGTCCCGTCTTCACCCGCACCCGTAAAAGAATCCGTTCCCTTCGCAGAAGATAAGGGAAAGATTGATTCACTTGAAGAGAGGCTAAGAGCGGTAGAAGGCCTCGGCAATTACCCGTTCTCGAATTTAGCGGACCTATGTTTGGTGCCTGACATCGTCATCCCTCCCAAGTTCAAAGTACCGAATTTTGATAAGTACAAAGGGAAGACATGTCCGAAAGGGCATCTTCGGATGTATTACCGAAAGATGGGGGCGTATTCTGCGGACGAAAAGCTGTTGGTGCATTTCTTTCAAGACAGCTTGGCCGGAGCGGCTGTGGCATGGTATACCAATCTGGAAGCTTCCCAGATTCGTTCATGGAAGGACTTGGCAACTGCCTTCATTAGGCAGTACCAATACAATACGGATATGGCTCCCGATCGGAATCAGCTTCAGAGTATGACCAAGCGAGAACATGAGTCCATTAAAGAATATGCCCAAAGGTGGAGAGATCTCGCAGCCCAAGTCATCCCGCCCATGACGGAGAGGGAGATGATCACAATTATGGTAGATACGTTGACCACGTTCTACTATGAAAAGCTTATAGGCTATATGCCAGCTAACTTTGCGGATTTCGTCTTCGCCGGAGAAAGAATTGAATCTGGACTAAGAAAAGGCAAGTTCGAATATGCCTCCAACACGGCCCCCAACAACAACAGAAGAGCCCCAGTGGTGGGCGCGAGGAAAAAGGAAGGAGATACCCACGCGGTCACCTCCGCCCCAACATGGATGAAAGCACCCCAAAATATCCAAAGCTCATACCAGCTTAACCCCCCGAACTTTTCAATCCGAGCCGGGAGTTCCCTCCTGACTCAAGTAAAAGGACCACCCGCAGCAGAAAGAACGCCGGCCCAACGCACAGCTCCAGCCACTCCCCGGCCAGTCAATAATACAGCCCCCGGCGCGAGCTATAATAATGCACAGCGCCCACCCCCGAAAGATAACTTCTCTCCTGTTCCCATGGTATACTCCGATTCATGGCCTTCATTATTGGAGAATCATTTGGTGGTGGCCATACCCGGGAGGGTCTTCCAGCCACCATACCCCAAGTGGTACGACCCGGGTGCCAAGTGTGTGTACCATAGTGGAGCTCCCGGACACAACATTGACTCCTGCATCCCGTTCAAGTATAAGGTGCAGCACCTAATTAATGCCGGTTGGCTATCGTTTCAAGAGGAGGGCCCAAATGTTAAAACCAACCTACTAGCTAGTCATGGAGGGGCTAGCGTGAACGCCATCGAAGAGGATGGGCCATCGCGGGCAAAGAGATTAGGAGAGGTGGCTACTTCTAGATGCTTCATCTACCAATCGCTGCAAGTGGCGTGCATGGTCTCCCGTGGCGAAGACGAAAGGGATGAATGTTTGTTTCACCTCAGGGAGTCACACGACATGGAAACCTGTCCCGCGGTGGAAGAATTGCTTTAGCAGCTCATGGACTGGGGGCAGCTTGAAGTGTCCAAAGAAGGGAAGGAAGAACCACAAATTTGCATGCAGTCGGAAGAAAAGAAGGTTCCCCCAACCCCCAAAGCCCTAGTAATATGTTTTACTAGGAAAGGGATCGGCTCCATGCCCATATACCCCCGGACAGCGCCCAAGCCGACGCCGTTTGCATATCAAAGCAATAAGGCCGTTCCGTGGAAGTATACCCCTCCTGCATTTGGAGAAAGAGTTGCAACCGAAGTTGACTCCCTGTCAGCCAAGGTGACCAACATCATCGGCCTCAGTGGCGTAACCCGCAGTGGCCGGGTGTTTGCTTCCCCTCACTCGGCGGAGTTGCCCTCCAAGGGGAAAGCGCCCATGGTCCAAGAGCCCACAGACGTAGCCACCCCCTCAAAAGAAGTGGATCCTCCGGTGGTAAAAGGGGCTGAAAAGAAAGAGGGTCTTCAAGGAAAGACGGTGACTTTGGAAGAGGCTCATAAGTTCCTTCGCCTCATCCAACAAAGCGAGTTTAAGGTAGTCGAGCAACTGAATAAAACTCCAGTAAGGATCTCTTTGCTTGAACTACTCATAAACTCCGAGCCTCATCGTGCGCTGTTGATAAAAGTCCTCAATGATGCCCATGTAGCACATGATATCTCAGTAGAGGGTTTTGAAGGCATCGTTAATCATATAACCACCAATAATTATATTGCGTTTGCGGAAGAAGAGATTCCCGTTGAGGGGAAAGGACACAACAAGGCTTTACATGTGTCGGTTAGATGTATGGACCATGTCGTCGCAAAGGTACTCATCGACAATGGATCGAGTTTAAATGTGATGCCGAAGACCACCTTGGAAAAACTGCCTTTTAGTGCGTCACGTTTAAAACCAAGCTCGATGGTGGTACGAGCCTTTGATGGTACTCAGCGGGAAGTGATGGGGGAAATCGACATTCCCATTCAGATAAGCCCTTACACTTGCAATGTGGTGTTTCAAGTGATGGACATAAATCCCGCCTATAGCTGCCTCTTGGGAAGACCTTGGATTCATGCGATGGGAGTTGTCCCTTCAACGCTTCACCAGAAATTAAAGTTCGCAGTTGGTGGACTTTTAGTGATAGTATCGGGTGAAGAGGACATGTTGGTGAGCTGCCCCTCCTCCGCACCATACGTAGAAGCGGTAGAAGAATCATTGGAAACAGCTTTCCAATCCTTCGAGGTGGTGAGTTGCACATCTGTGGAACCAAGTTCGTTGCTACCTTCTCTCTCCAACGCGGCCATAATGGTGGCACGGGTTATGCTCAAGCACGGATTTGAGCCCGGAATGGGTCTAGGCAAGGAGGCCTCGGGAATGCCGACGTAGTCGATATTAGGGGAAATCCGTACAAAAATGGATTGGGGTATGAAACCGGGATGCCGGGAAGGAGGAATGTGTCGTCAAGACTTCGGGCGGATAGGGCATGGCCCGGCTGCATTAGCCAGTGTTTCGCCAGTGCCGGAATGATGTCTGAGGAAGAGGTGGCCGCAGTAGGAGAGGAGTTCCCTCAAGACCCGCCAAATTTTGTGCAACCGTGCCATTCCGATTCCAAAGTGGGGAACTGGCGCGTGATAAGCCAGTCAGAGGTCAATACCGCTGATTCAATGTAATTAGAGGCTATAGTTTCCTTTCTCTCTTGCTTTTTTTTTAAACCTACCTTATTAAATAAACAAAGAGATCTTGTTTCATCTGTTCTTGCAGTCCCACCTTTTCTCATATCATTTTGCATGTTTTTGTTTCTTTTGTCTTGATTGGTATAGATGTGAGGGTCGATTCTTTGAGGATCCTAAAGACGAGGGTTTGACGATCGATTTCGACCGAGATGTAAGCCAAATGATGAACGAAGAAGAGGAAGAGGACGTCCTTTCACTAGAGTTGGAGAGGTTGATCGCTCAGGAAGAATGTGAAATGAAGCCTCACCAAGAAGAAACCGAACTGGTGAACTTAGAGACTGGAGAGGGAAGGAAAGAAGTAAAAGTAGGAACCAGTATGACCGCACCTATCTGCCAAGGCTTGATAACCCTTCTTGAAGAGTATCAAGACGTCTTTGCGTGGTCATACCAAGACATGCCCGGTCTGGACTCCGACATTGTGCAGCATAAATTGCCATTGAATCTTGGGTCTTCCCCAGTTAAGCAAAAGTTACGAAGGATGAGGCCCGAGATGTCTTTAAAAATCAAAGAAGAAGTAAGAAAGCAGTTCGATGCGGGTTTCTTAGTTGTAGCTCGATACCCGGAGTGGGTGGCCAACATTGTCCCGGTCCCGAAAAAGGACGGCAAGGTGCGAATGTGTGTAGACTATTGGGACTTAAACCGAGCCAGTCCTAAAGACAATTTCCCTCTGCCACACATTGATATATTGGTAGATAATACAACAAAGTTTGCCCTTTTCTCGTTTATGGACGGTTTCTCGGGGTATAATCAAATAAAGATGGCACCTGAAGATGTAGAGAAGACCATTTTCGTCACCCTATGGGGAACGTTCTGCTATAAAGTGATGGCCTTCGGGCTGAAAAATGCTGGGGCAACCTATCAGCGTGCCATGGTGGCATTGTTCCATGACATGATGCATAAGGAGATAGAGGTCTACATAGATGACATGATTGCCAAGTCTTGGACTGAGGACGAACACCTCGTCAATCTGCGTAAGCTGTTTGGAAGGTTGCGGAAATACCAACTAAAGCTAAACCCAACCAAATGCACCTTCAGGGTAAAGTCGGGGAAGTTGCTGGGGTTTATCGTAAGTCAGAAAGGGATAGAGATAGATCCCGAGAAAGTGAAGGCCATTCTTGAAATGTCGGAACCACGCACGGAGAAGCAGGTTCAAGGTTTCTTGGGCAGGTTGAATTATATCGCGAGATTTATCTCGCAACTCACCCCTACATGTGAGCCCATTTTCAAGCTTTTACGTAAGAACCAGGCGGTCCTGTGGAACAGCGACTGCCAAGAGGCCTTCGAGAAGATCAAACAGAGTCTCGCAAACCCCCCGGTGCTCATGCCACCTGTAACAGGAAGACCTCTTTTCCTATACATGACCGTGTTGGACGAGTCTATGGGGTGCGTGTTGGGTCAGCACGATGATTCTGGGAAAAAAGAACAAGCCATTTATTATCTAAGCAAGAAGTTTACCGCATGTGAGATGAATTACTCAATGCTGGAAAGGACGTGTTGTGCTCTAGTATGGGCATCACATCGGCTTAGGCAGTACATGCTCAGCCATACCACGCGGTTTATTTCCAAAATGGATCCCGTGAAATACATCTTTGAGAAACCAGCCCTCACGGGACGAATCGCTAGGTGGCAGGTACTACTATCTGAATTCGATATCGTGTACGTCACCCAAAAGGCGGTAAAGGGAAACGTCTTGGCAGATTATTTGGCCCAGCAACCCCTCTAGGATTATCGGCCGATGCACCCTGAGTTCCCAGATGAAGATATCATGGCCCTGTTCGAAGAGAAGCGGACGCACGAGGACATAGACAAATGGATTGTTTGCTTTGATGGGGCATCTAATGCTTTGGGTCATGGGGTAGGGGCAGTCCTTGTATCCCCGGATGATCAGTGTATTCCTTTCACGGCCAGGCTAGGTTTCGATTGTACCAACAATATGGCCGAATATGAAGCATGCGCTCTTGGGGTTCAAGCGGCTATTGATTTTGATGTAAAGCAGCTCAAAGTGTACGGAGACTCGGCTTTGGTGATATGCCAGTTGAAAGAAGAATGGGAAACTAGGGATCTGAAGCTGATACCCTATCAAACTCACATCTTGAAGTTAGCCGAGTTCTTTGACGACATTTCTTTCCACCACATACCTCGGGAAGAGAATCAAATGGTCGATTGCATTAGCCACCCTGGCATCTATGTTTCAACTTGCCCCACATGGGGATCTGCCGTACATCGAATTCAGATCTCAGGGCAGGCCAGCATATTGTTGTGTGATAGAGGAAGAGCGGGATGGGAAACCGTGGTACTTCGATATCAAGCAATATGTTGAGAACAAAGAATATCCACCAGGGATTTCCGACAATGACAAGAGAACGTTAAGGAGATTGGCTACTGGCTTCTTTGTAAGTGGTACCATCCTGTACAAACGAAACCACGACATGACCCTCCTACGATGCGTAGACGCCAAAGAGGCGAACTTCAAGATTGAGGATATCCACGAAGGTTCATTTAGGACACATGCCAATGGGCATGCTATGGCCAGGAAGATCCTCAGGGTCGGTTATTACTGGCTCACTATGGAGAGCGATTGTTGCGCCCATGTAAGGTAGTGTCATAAATGTCAGGCATACGCGGACAATGTCAATGTTCCGCCACATCCTTTGAATGTTATGTCCGCCCCTTGGCCCTTTTCCATGTAGGGAATAGATGTCATTGGGGCCATCGAACCCAAAGCGTCGAATGGTCACCGCTTCATTCTTGTGGCGATAGATTACTTCACCAAATGGGTCGAAGCGGCTTCTTATACTAATGTCACGAGAAGTGTGGTGGTCAGATTCATAAAGAGGGAGCTAATTTGTCGATACGGACTCCCTAGGAAGATCATTACTGACAATGGCACCAATCTGAACAACAAAATGATGCAAGAAATGTGTGAGGATTTCAAGATCCAGCATCATAATTCCACCCCTTATCGGCCAAAGATGAATGGGGCTGTAGAGGCCGCGAATAAGAATATTAAGAAGATTGTTCAGAAGATGACAGTGTCATACAAAGATTGGCATGAGATGTTGCCTTTCGCCCTGCACGGATATAGAACCTCCGTACGAACTTCTATTGGGGCAACGCCGTATTCCTTAGTTTATGGGATGGAAGCAGTACTCCCATTTGAGGTAGAGGTTCCTTCTCAGAGGATAATAGCGGAATCAGGCCTAGAAGAGTCAGAATGGGCTCAAGCACGCTACGACCAACTCAACCTTATTGAAGGTAAGCGTTTGACGGCCATGAGCCATGGGCGTCTGTATCAACGAAGGATAAAGAACGCGTTCGACAAGAAGGTACGTCCGCGCAAGTTCAACGAGGGGGACCTTGTGCTGAAGAAGATGTCCCACGCTGTTAAGGATAATCGAGGCAAGTGGGCCCCGAATATGAAGGACCTTTCGTTGTGAAAAGAGCTTTTTCTGGGGGTGCTCTGATACTCACCAACATGGATGGCGAGGAGCTACCCTCGCCGTGAACTCCGATGTCATTAAGCGATATTACGCTTGAAGTCTGGGGCAATTGAGAGGACCGTTGCATGTTCTTTTATTTCTGAGTTTTTTGTTCTTCTTGGTTTCCTCCAGGGATTCCCATTCACTGTAATTGTCTTGTTTCTTTAAAGAAAGAGAAGATGGGTGAGGCTTCAGTCCTCACTTTAGTTTTAAACCTTGTGTTAGTTTGTATTAACCTGAGCCCTCTTCGCTCGGTTCATGGGGTGCCCCAAACGCTTAATTAAAATTGAGCCTAACCAGCCTTTACTAAGAAAATCATCGCATTAGAAACATTCATGCATGCACATACACATGCATATCTTGTGGTAACCGAGGCAGAATCGTCTTAGGCCACGGTTAGAAGTCAAGACAAGTTGGCGGCTGGAAATCAACCAAGGTAAGACGATGACCCGGTCGCGATTGGCCGCACATTGTTTGTTTCCTACTTGCAGGTACTTAGGGACGGATGCAAATGGGGGATAGGGTCACGACCGACCGATCGTTGTCCCTTCCCGGCGCTAGACAAGCAGAGAACGTCGCTGCAAGGCAGCCCAGTATCCTTTGAATTCACAGTATTTATTACTATTGTTTGTTTTAAATAAGTAATCGACGCCTGATTCTAACTTGAGTAGGTTCGAGTAGGCAAACGCTAACCCATAAGGGGGGGGAGGCATGGTTAATGTTTCCCCCAAAA
Organism: Glycine max; assembly: GCF_000004515.6. Classification (NCBI taxonomy): domain Eukaryota; kingdom Viridiplantae; phylum Streptophyta; class Magnoliopsida; order Fabales; family Fabaceae; genus Glycine; species Glycine max. The sequence goes on along the minus strand of NC_038246.2, from coordinate 12,291,677 downwards.
ACAAAAAAAGTACAGGTTAGCTCACCTGGGCGAGTTGAGCTCACCTGGGCGAGCAACCCCTGTACGAAAATATAAAGGGGTGGAGGGGGAACGTTTTCTTCACCCAAAACTCTTCCCCCTCACTTCAAAAACCCCCCAAGCTCACGGGAACTACAAGAACAGCAGCCCCCAAGTTTCCATTGTTGAGTTTTTGCTTCCCTTTTTACGCTTTAATTCACTCCCCACAAGTAAGTGCAATTTCCCTTGGTTATTTGGCTCTCCATTGATGTGTTTTGGTGCGTTAGTTGCTCATTTTTTGCAAAATTTGTGAAGCAATTCACATCTGAATCCATGCTTGTTTTGTTGAGTTAAGGGTTTGTGTGAGATGGCCCTAGGCCTATGTTGCATTTTGAAGCAATGGGGCATGCCACATTGCCCCCGTTCTCTTGCAATTTATGTCTAAACATGCGCCCACCAAGTGCTCGGTGAAATGCCCCAATGACATAGGAATGTGATTTTGAAAAATTGGGATTGTGGGACTGTTTTATATATATAGGGACAACATAGGGGATTCGAAATGGGTGCCCAAATTCAATTCCAAGCTTAGGAACCCAAGCTCTTAGCTTCAATGCAAGGAAACATACTTATGGCTAAGAACCTAAATTTTGGTTTTGGAAGTAGGAAGGCATGAAAATTAGGACTTGCTTGTGAGAGTTTTTACTCGAATTTGGGCTGCCCCATGAGGGGTACTTTGCACCTAGGTAGCGTGGAAAATACTTTTCAATGGTATGTAAATATGTGTGTAAATATAGGTAGCATGGAAAACACCTTTCAATGGTGTGTATATATGTGAACATATGGCATGAAATTCCTTGCAAAGTGTGAATGAGTATCTTCCTAAATGAATATTGAGGTCGCTTCCTGAATGAATGTATGATGGCATGGAATTCCCTTTTTAAATGCAAGTATGTGCATGACGTAATTAGCTTTCCAATATGCATATAAATAAATGTGAGTGAAACAATGAAAGTCTTATGATATGTGCTTCAAATATGTGTAGGTAGTTTGTGATAGCAAAATATTTAGGATGTGATTAGGTGTGAATTTTGACGCAGTGCCTTGAGCATGAGAATTTGTGTTCTTTTGAAAAATACATATATATATGTATGGTAACTAGAATGTGTTGGATGTCCTTGTACATTGACATAAATAGTAGGATATTTTACACATACCCCTGTGCATAAATGTGTTACATTAAACATATGCATGAGTTCGTTCTAAATTGGAGGGATTAGCATGTCATTTTTGTGTTAAGATAAGCTTATCTTGTGAAACTAACTTCCCAAAATGTTTGTCTTTTTAGGAAATGGCCCCAAGGAAGCTTGCCTCAAAGAGATCCAGGAAAGACAAAGCGGCTGAAGGAACCAGTTCCGCTCCCGAATATGACAGCCATCGTTTTAGGAGCGCTAAGCACCAGCAGCGCTTCGAGGCCATCAAAGGATGGTCATTCCTCCGGGAGAGACGCGTCCAGCTCAGGGACGACGAGTATACCGACTTCCAGGAAGAGATAGTTCGCCGGCGGTAGGCATCGCTGGTTACCCCCATGACCAAGTTCGACCCAGACATAGTCCTCGAGTTTTATGCCAATGCTTGGCCTACAGAGGAGGGTGTGCGAGATATGCGATCTTGGGTGAGGGGTCAATGGATCCCTTTCGATGCGGATGCCCTCAGCCAATTCCTGGGATACCCTTTAGTGCTGGAGGAGGGCCAGGAGTGCGAGTATGGCCAGAGGAGGAACCAGGTCGATGGGTTTGATGAGGAGGCCATCGCTCAGTTGCTATGTATACCGGGGCAGGATTTTGCCCGGACTGCTGCTGGGAGACGGGTGCAGATCATGCGCACCAACATGACCACCCTGACCCAGATATGGATGACGTTGCTGCTCAGCAACATCCAGCCCAGCGATCATAATTCCGACCTCCCCCTACCGAAGTGTCAGCTGGTGTACGCCGTCCTGACACGGATGAGCATTCACGTGGCTCAGTTGATCGCTGATGCCATTTATCTATTTGCAGGTATGGCGCCGACTAGGCACCCTTTGGACCCGGATAAGTCCAACAGGGCCCTGGGATTTCCCGCATTGATCACAGGACTTTGTCAGTCGTTCGGAGTCCCCGTCGCACCTAGCAAGGTGATTCGTCCACCCATCACCCGGGCTTTTATTGAGAAGTATTGCACGCAGAGACCGGCCCAGGGTGATTCACCACAGGCCGCAGACACGCCGCCACCTCATCAGGCTGGTCCAGCTGGGTCATTTGATTCGGAGTAGTATTTACGGCATGTGGTTCACCAGCAGGCGACCAACCACCGGGCGCACGTGCAGACCCATGACTGTCTTTACCAGCTGAGCCTCAGCCTGCAGAGCCAGGGTTTTACTTCTTTTCCATGCCCTACTCTGGATCAGTTCAGGGCAGAGGTCGCATGGCCCGGAGATTGGCCTGAGGCCCAGGCAGGGGAGGCACCCGCAGAGGCTCCCGGCGAGGCAGATGAGGCTCGCGAGGACGAGGAGATGACCGATTTGCTTGATTTCTTGGGAGGGAGCGGAGCCACATGATTGGGAGATCCCTAGATCCGTATTTCTTTTTATGTTATGTTTATGTTTCCTCTTTTTCCTATTACGTATCATTTTATTTTTGTTTAACTAAGGGACTAACGTTTGCTTCATTTTGATTGACTTTTGTTTTGTGCATACATGTCGTTTGAACTGTTACGTTAGTATTTACTTCGTTGTTGTCAATAGTGTTTGTTGAAGTTCCGAAATCGCGTAGAATTTTTCATTTAGGAACGTCGTCCAAAATAAAATAAAATAAAAAATGAACCAAAATCATGATAAAAAGAAAGAAGTGTTGTGAATAAATGTCTACGTATATAAAGAAAAAGAAAAATGTTTCTCATATATGAATGTAGAAGGAAAATGTGTATAGAAGGATTTTTGCGTGTGTAAATAATGTGTGAAAAGAAATCCTTGTGTGTGTGAGCAACGAGTGTATATAAAGAAACTTTTGTATGAACCATAGGTGTGTGTTGGGAAAAACGAAAAAATCTTTGAACGTAAATAGGGTTTGTATATAGACCGTGTGACGTAAAGAGAAAGAGTTCCAATGCGTGTACAGAAAAAGTTTTGTCATGTATAAGAACGAAGATGTACAAAGAAAAGTTTTCCTCGTAGAGGGCCATGGTTGTATAGTTTTGTGAATATAAAAATGAAACAAAAAAAAAAGAAAGGAAGACATCAAAGGTCGACATGTTATAGTTAGGAAGCATAAATCATTCGTAGAGAGCAAACATATCTTCTGGAAACAAGGGACTGACGCTAAGAGTTTATTTTCCTGAATAACCAAGATAAGAACGGGTGAATCCATTGAACTAATGAAAGAACATAATTTGGAAACATTGGGTCTGTTTGTGTAAATTCCCAACTGTAGTATCACAATGCCATAAACGGGATGCTTGAGTACCCACCTGGCTGTGGCCATGACTAATTTTGCACGTTGTTTCCAAATCATCATTGTCGCGCGTGCCTTGTGGAATAATATGGAAGTTCGGCCCGAGACCGACACCTTGACACCCAAATTTGTTTTGCCCCGGATATCAAGATCGGGCTCCCACGATAAAAGCCCCCATTGAGACACAACCTTAGACTATTTTGGACCTTGGCCTATCAAAAGAACCCTCATCTTCTCCCTCGAAGCAAAGGACAACGGAATCCCCTCAAGGGAGAGCGAATAGAATGCTAAAACCCGATTTCCCAAAGAAAGAAATGGAGAAGAAGAAATGGAAAGAAAGAAAAAGAAAAAGATGAAAACAAAGAAAAGAACAATAAAAAAGAAAGAAAAAGAAGGATTCCCGATCGAAGATCGAAAGGAAGTAAAAAGGGAAAAGATTGGAGGAAAACAGAGTAATTCTCGATCAATGAAAGAAAGGGAACGGAAAATCTTCGGACCAGATAAATTTTCAGCAAGGTAAGTGACTGCCGGCGAAGGAAAACCCTTTTTTTGGTGTCTCTTCCTTTCGAATTGCCATTCAAGGTCATTCTCGATTGGCGATATCCCACCCCACATAAAAGGAAAAGACCGAAACACTCAGCTTCCTCTCCAAAAACACTACCCTCGAGAAAATCCTATTGATCCGTGATCGTACGTTTGATCTCTGATTTGATAGGAAATCGTGTGCAAAATAAAGTCATGGTGCAGTTATGGTTTGGGAATAGGGTGAAACACTTGCCTGTGTGAGTTCTTATACACTATGAGTGATTCATTCCCAATTCCAACTTAACCCGATGTTTCCCCTGAATGTTCATTTAAAAGCTAAATGTTGACATCCTGCCCTTCATTTTCGGGTACAAGGAAGATTATCCTTGGCATGAGTATGTTGTTTCTCTAAGATATGGTGCCCTCGCGAATGATTTTTTTTTCTTTGCAAAAAGCATGTTTGCCTTTTTAGGTGGAAAAAAACCGGTGGACCATTCGGTCCTGCCAACTACCTTTTTCGGAGCCCCATGAATTGATTGTCGTTCATGCATCCTCCACCCGTGAGTCTGGAGCCATGCGTAGTGATTGTCTAGTGCAATTCTCCATTCTCGCCTTTATTTTGGAGCCCTATGAATAGGGGTGGGAATAGGCTAGGTCGGTCTACAGGGGCCTACGACCTGACCTACATAAAGCTTGGCCTGACCTGACCTATTTAATTAAAAGGCTAGGCTCAGGCTTTTTTAAAAGCCTATTAAATTAAATAGGCCAGGCTTAGGCTTATTAAAAAGCCTTATAAGTCTGATAGGCCGGCCTATATATATATATATATATATATAATTTTTTGGGTACAATTAATATTATTTTTAAAAAAAACTAGCAGATTCCATTCCTATAATTAAATAAAATTTTAATTACAAGGTGTGAGTTTCTTTATATTTCTCATTATTTTTATTAGTTTTCTTATTTCTATTAACAATTCCTTTTTCTATTCCTATTAGGTTTCCTTTTTCTTTTATTACGTTACTGTATTCTAGAGCAAATAAAAATCATATCCTATCATATTCTACATTCCTATACAAAAATCATATCCTATCATATCTTATTACGTTCCTATACAAAAATCATATCCTATCATATCCTATTACGTTTCTATACAAAAATCATATCCTATCTTATAGTGAATATGGAGGAGCTAATGATAAAATGACGTTACTATTAATTTTATTGGTAGATATTTTATGCACCGGTTCTGTTCAAATAGAATGGAGATGTAGGCTTTATTTTTTTATTGTAATAATTAATATGTTGGTTTGATAGACTTGGATGATACTACCTCAAGTATGAGGTTTTCTTTTGTTTTAGATGATTTTATATCATTTGGTGATTTCTGTTTATATTATTAATATATTTTTAGGACCACCAACTAAATTAACGTTAGATTAAAAATTAAGGCAAATTATATATTAAGGCCTTGTTTAGCCTATTATAGAAGGTGTGTTATTTTTTTTTTGGTGAAAACAACTAGGAATATTAAAGATTTAATGTGAAGAATATTTTTAAATAGGCTACCAGGCCAGGCTAGGCTTTTAAATAGGCCAGGCCGAGCCAAAATAAAAGCCTTTGATAGGCTATAGGCCAGGCTCAGGCCTCAAAAATTAATCGTAGACTAGGCTCAGGCCTTTTAAAGCCTGGCCTGGCCAATTCCCACCCTTACCTATGAATTGATTGCCTAGCGCTGTTCATGTGTCCTCCACCGTCAAGTGCGAATCCTCTTGACTGGGAAATGTAGTCTTTGTTATTTTCCCGTTTGATTCCTCCACCAACGAGTTTGGAGCCATGCGTAGTGATTGTCTAGTGCAATTTTCCATTCTCGCCTTTTATTTGGAGCCCCATGAATTGATTGCCTAGCGCTGTTCATGTGTCCTCCACCGTCAAGTGCGGATCCTCTTGACTGGGAAATGTGGTCTTTGTTATTTTCCCGTTTGATTCCTCCACCAACGAGTTTGGAGCCATGCGTAGTGATTTCCTAGTGCAATTCTCCATCCTCGCCTTTTATTCGGAGCCCCATGAATTGATTTGTCGTTCATGCATCCTCCACCAATGAGTTTGGAGCCATGCATAGTGATTGCCTAGTGCAATCCTCCATTCTCCAATGTGTTTTTTACCGTCAAGTGCGGACCCTCTTGACTGGGAAATGTGGTCTTTGTTATTTTCCCGATTGATTCATCCACCAATGAGTTTGGAGCCATGCGTAGTGATTGCCTAGTGCAATTCTCCATTCTCGCCTTTTATTCGGAGCCCCATGAATTGATTGCCTAGCACTGTTCATGTGTCCTCCTCCGTCAAGTGCGAATCCTCTTGACTGGGAAATGTGGTCTTTGTTATTTTCCCGATTGATTCCTTCGCCAAACATGTATATATGTATATTATATTATTGTTGTTTTTGTTGTTGTTTGTATTTTGTTTTGTGTTGTGCAGAAAAAAGAAGAAGTAGAGACGAGAGTCGTCATAGACTAATCACGGAAAGGGCAAGACGGACGAAATCAGTGTCTTATCTTTGCTTTCCTCTTATCTCCGATAAAAGGTAAGTAAAGAGGGGCAACTTTCATACCCTAATTTCGTCTGGGGATTATTACTTGATGACATGCAACCTTTGATTGGCCGCTTCAAGATACTTGGCACCCTTTGTTGCACAATATGTAAGTCCCGAGACGCGTCGGGAATCAAAAGGAAGCAGGGTTACGCGATCTGTGAAATTCCGTAATGTGGCGGAAACCAAAAGGAGGTGTTGTTGCGCAATCCGTGAGTTTCCGTAACTTCTTCGAAAGCTAAAAAAGAGTAAATACATGATCCGTAAGGATTCGTAACCTTACGGAAAAAAAATAAGTATCGTTACGAAATTCGTAAAGTTTCGTAACGTTACGGAAAAAGAATCACCAAAAAAAAGTAAAGCGGGGTGCATTTAGTAAAAATGGGGGTACAAATAGCAATTAGGCCCACTTGGGCCTTCCAAATTCTTCCTCCATAAGGCGGTTGCTTCTGGAGGAAGCAACCTTGCTCGCCTGGGCGAGCTGGGTGGCAAGCTTCTCCCCTATTTTGCTATAAATAGGGGGAGGAGTGAAGAGGAAAGGGGTTCAGCCTTCTTGGCACTTCGTATTCTCTTAAAATTGCTGAGGAAAATTGTTTCCATGAAGAAAATCCAAGCCGAGGCGCTTCCGTAACGTTTCTGTGGATAATTACGCAAAGATTTTCAACCGTTCTTCGACATTCATCGTTCGTTCTTCGTTTTCTTCGATCTTCAACTGGTAAGTACCCCAAACCGAGCTTTTCAATTCATTCTATGTACCCGTGGTGGTCCCCATTTGTTTCATGTACTTTTATTCTCGTTTTCATTTACTTTCCGTACCCCCTTTTGACATGCTTCAGTCATTTATTTAAGTCATTTCCCGCCTAATCAAAAAATAAAATAAATTTCTACCGATCATTTGATTTGTAATATCCGTTAATTTCTGTTAAAATGAATTCCGACCGTTCGATCGTGCCGTAACCACGTTGGAAATCAAAAAAGAGGTAAAATAAATAATATAATAATCAAAAAATACCTTCTAGTAAAATGAAGCGAAAAATCAATCAGATGTTTTCTCTTTGGAATTTCTCATTCTTAATTGAATTGACTAATAACTAAAGTGAAACTAAGGCTAAAATCAACCCGCCTAGTCAAGCTCGTCCACAAAAAAGTCACTAAAAAGGATTTAAAAGTTTATCATCTCAGTTTTTCTTATCAAGTAAATGGATCATTTTTAAGGTCCAACGCCTTAAAATGATCACCCTTCAAGTAAAAAGAATCGCTTAATTCACTCTTAAAAAAGAACTACGTAGGTCTGATTTCCTCTTCGATGGAGGGTACGTAGGAGCAAGAGCCCCGCTTTTGTTGACCTCAAAAATAAAAAGAAATCAAAAGGTAAGATAACACAATTTCACAATTCTAAAAAATAGGTTGTTGTCCTTTGAGACAAACGTGAGAGGTGCTAATACCTTCCTCAAACGTAAATACAACTCACGAACTTAGAATTTTCGTTTTGACCGGTTTCCTTCGGTTTTTCCGACGTTTTCCACAAATAAACGTTGGTGGCGACTCCGCGCATCTTTCCTCCTTTGGAAAGCGCACCCGTGAGCCTCACCTCGCACGCCCGCAAAAAGGCATGTTGCAACACCTACGTGCGGATGTTGTAGGCCTTCACCACTGGGGAACATCATCTGAATGCTGATGATCCTTTCTCCCCAGGGCTCTACCTATAACTCTGCCTAAGGTACGACCTAACCCTCTAGTTCTAACCATAATCTGCAAATTTTGACACACATGCATTTTTTGATCGAATTCAATATTTACTATTAAAATAAACATAAATAACTACAAAATTTATAACTACAAATAATATATGACTATTTTTCATTGAAATAAAATAACACCATTTATAACTATTTCATAATACCATATATGACTACATAATTAAAACACAAAATTCATAATAAAATAACAACTACATAATTAAATAATATATGACTATTTTCATTGAAATAAAATAAAAATAAACAACTACAAAATTCATATATTTACTATTAAAATTTATAACTATTTCATAACACCATGCAATCATACATAATATTTTTTAAAACAAAAACAGTACCTATTTTTAAAAACAAAACTAACAAATAAACTACCTATTTAAAAACATTTTTCAAAACATAAATACCTATGTTTAATTTTTTTTTATTTGAATTAAAAAAGGTCCTACGAATCAACATGATATGTATGAGTCATACGGATCAACTTGATCCGTATGCGTTATACGGATCATATAATAGTTATGGATCATGTTGATCCGTACGAACACACAAAAGGAAAAATGAAAACGACGGAGACGCGAAGCTTACCTCAACGGTAGAACAGCAAAATGCAGCTGCAGGTCCTCAATGTCGACAACGAACCACCCAATGCGCGGCAAACGAACCTCCAATGAAAGGAAACAGTGCCAGGAAGAGAAGAAGCTCAAAAGGCAGTGCAAAAACAACCAAATGGCGCATGGAAGAGGAAGGTACGGAATGCGTGAACAGTGCTGGGTGTATAGATTTTAAATTTTAAGTGAAGGGTATTTTTGCCCATTCACTTAAAATGCTGGGTGCACCTAGCAACACCCCGTTTTCTTTACATCCAGCCTATTTTCAACAATTTCAATATTACTTTTTACGGATTATGAATCTGTTTATACTATATGTAAGAGTGTTTTTTATTTTTCACTCACCGACCGGAAGAAAATCCCCCTTACATTATCATTGCGCCTCTTCGTAAGCCCACCGCGGCTTATGTTGTTTTTGGCCATGGACGAATCACCGGCGAACAGAGAGAGCAAAAGCGAGGAAGAAGAAGAAGATGATGGCTACATGGGTGACCTTTCTCAGTTTCTTCCTTCCGATGCTCTCGAACCTGCTAAGTTGTCTTCGTCCAAAAAGGTGACTTCTTCTTCCTTCCCCGTTTTACCCTTCTTCGTTGTCGTATTGGAAGAATTTTACTCGCTTAAAAAAGAGAGAAAGAGACGCATAGCTTTCAACAAGTCACGTATTTGAATGAAATTGGGTGTTCAAGCTTCCCCCTTTTCCATTCCCCTCTAGTCACGTGATTTTACAATTTGGGCTTCAAATTTAAAAGTCTAAGTTCTGAAGAAAAAGGTGGTGCTTGATGTAATTACTAATCAGTTTGGTTCCCATTATGCAGTTATTCTAATACAGCTACATTTCCTAGGGAGAATTTTTTATTTATTTATTTTTAAATTTCTGTAAATCTGTGTTGCATGTAAAATAGTCTGTTTTGCTTACCAATCCCTTTAGTTCCTTATATATATATATATATATATATATCGGTTTTAAATTGTAGTCTAGGTTTCACTTTTGCTGCAATCCTTGATATTGCAGACAAATGTTAATGATTGTAGCTGTAACTACAATTGCGGTTGCAGAGACATGAAAAACGTTGATGTTGCAGTCACAATTGTTTTTGCAGACCGCATTTTCAAACTTTGTGCGTGTATGTGTATGTGTGTGGACAGAAGTTGTGTCTGTGGAAAAGTAGGAGTAAATATTCAAAATTAGACCTCGAAAGGTACACTCGACTTCATAGGTTAGTCTTTTAAGAATTAAAATAAAAAAATGATCGAATGTAAATTTTAAGCTTTGACTGTCATTGTTGATGTCTCATGTATTTAGTAAAAAAATGAAGCATGAATACATGGGGTTATTTTGTTTTCTTGTTCAAAGAGTTATTGCTAGATGCTTAATTTTCCTTAGCCTTTTAGTTTATAATTTACAGGTAACATACACAGTGATGATATCTCCCTTTATACCATGCAGATTTCCAGCAAGAAAGATCCTTCAGTCAACTCTTCCAAGAACTGGTTGAAAACTCTTAACTGGCAAGAACGGCGAAAACTTGAAAGAGAAAGGAAGCAACAAGAAGAGGATGAGCAAACATTAGCGAAAGTGGAAGCTCCAATACCACAATCCAACATTGGATTTAAGCTTCTCAAACAGATGGGTTATTCTCCAGGTTCTGCCCTAGGCAAGCAAGGCTCGGGCAGGGCTGAACCAGTGGGGATTGAAATTCGACGGTCACGAGCTGGTGTAGGCTTAGAAGACCCCCACAAGGAGAAGAGGAAAAAGGAGGAAATCATGATGGACAGGAAAAGAAGGAAAGAGGAGGACCTAATGAAAGAATTTGGGTCTAGGCAGAAGTCACAGTGGCAGAGTAGGAGAGTTATAATTAATTACAATAAGGCAAAGGCTGCCCTTGACCAACTGGAGAATAGGGTAATTGTGGAGCCACAAAAGAATGACGATGTTGCAGAGGGTGAAGAAGAAGAAGAGGAAGAAATAACAGAAGAGGTGTGTAACTTAACCATATCCTTTTCACATATTTCTTTTAACCTAGTTTTTTGGTATTCATTTATGTTGCATGCCAAAAAATAGTATGGAAACTGCATACTTGCGTTTTCTTCCCATGATCATTATTTCTAGATTTTTTACTACTAAAAAACAATAACGAAGTATTTTCCTACTAGATTGGGTCGGCTACACGAGTCAATCGACACCATAATATTCTGCCATAAATTATTTCTATAGACAAACTATTGAGCTTCGGATTCTTCTTACTAGTTTCTCCTATAGTTTTTTTAATTGCATTCTGAAATTCTATTAATTCATTTATTTTAAGCTCATTATTGTTGAACTTAGTTAATCTATATTTGCATTGGTTTCAACTTTGATGGTGTTGGTGATGGAATGTAATGGATGCAGGACTTGCACGATGTTTTGATGAAACTGAGGGATGAATTTAATTATTGCCTCTTTTGTGGATGCCAAGTGAGTAAACACCAGATTTACTTCTAAGTAGTCTGTAAAAGCTTATTTTAATATATTATAAGATGAAATAGCTAATTCAGCATGGTTGACAAAAAAGAAGCCTCTAACTTTGATTGCAATACTTTTTTCTTCCTCCTTATTTGTACAGTATGAATCGAACCATGCCCTTTTGGCCAACTGCCCTGGAACCAATGAAGATGACCACTAAATTGAAGATTTCTGATGTGAACAGTGTACACTATCAGATTTGCTGTGTTTGTCAAGCAAGTGCTGGAAGCTTTTTTAATGCTTACTCCAACGGAGCTGGATAAGCTTACATCTGGTGGATGATTGAACTTATGGCGCTTCTTGTGCCAATACGCTGGTGAATTGTGTCTATGGTCTCGTTACAATTTAGATAGGAGGTTGCCTCATCTTCATCCATGCCGAGGGACATCGTGGCCTGCCCTCTTTTAGGAAATGGATTGGTTCGTATACAGTTTGTGAAACTTTCAATACATACTGGAAAATTTCACAATATTTTACTTGGTCAATTTTTTAATTTTAGACTGCATTTAAAAAGTTTGTGGCCGGACATTCTTACCTGAACTTGATGTGGATATTATATCAAAATTTTAGCAAATATCCACCAGATGTATTGATGTTTATTAATAGTAGAAATTAACCATCTCTTGAAGAATGGATATAAATTTATTCAGGCAAAATTTATGGTGAACTTTTTTTTTTGGTTGCCTAGTATTCTCCTATAAAATTAGACAAAAAAATTTAAATTCATATAAATGTAAGAGCCAAGATCTAGGATGGATTTTTTATTTTGGTTTTGAGGTTGGAAGAGTGGGTGAGGTACCGATTACAATATGGTGATGAAATGATGATTGATAAGCATAAGTCACACATCACCAAGGTGTACACTCGCAAACAGCGAGCAAGAGAAGCAATAATCATGGACCACCAGCAGTAGGGCGCACAACACCCTAGGGGTGTAAACCATCCAACAGTTACAACTCATCCAAAGGGTGTAAACCACCTAATAGTTACGTTTCACCCAAAGGGTGCAAGGTCAGAAGATGTGAATCAAGGGGACATGACCCTTTGGAACAGTTACAACCAATCGTTATGATCCGTCCAAGGGGTGCAAGGTCAGGAGATGTGAATCAAGGGGACATGACCCTTGGGAACAATCACAACCAACCGTTATGATTTGCATAAGGGGTGCTTGGTCAGGAGATACAAATCAAGGGGGCATGACCCTTGGAAACAGTCATAACCATTCAGAATAATTGTGTCCATTAGATGTAGTATAAATAGAAGTAAACCAGAATGGGAAAGTCACTCGGGAATTAGGAAGAATCTGAATTGTGGAGAGACAGACTCTCGAAAACTTGTGTAATAAAATATCTCAAATTATCTAGAAAATTTTTTGTTTCATCTTTTCAAATCTGTTCCATTTTTATCTGCTCATATCAATTTGGTATCAGAGCACTGATCCGGTGCTTGTTTCCAACAATGGTGACAACTCGATCTAATTTTGAAAATCCAGACACAATGGAGAGAATTTTGGAGATGCTAATGGCGGAGCGAGAAAACCAAGTTGCAGAATGACAACAACGAGATGTAGAACGACAACAACTTGAAACACGTTTTGCGCGCCTAGAAGCCATAATGGAAAATTTGTCCAAGCATTCAGATGATGGCACACCTAAAGGTTCCGTTAATAAAGAAGAGACTCCCAAAAACCACACCGGCGAAGGAAAAATAAAACGATGGAGAAAATTGGAAATCCCCATATATGATGGGGAATCTGATGTTTATAGTTGGATAAATAAATTGGAATGCTTCTTTCAAATGAGAGATATACTGGAAGAAGAGAAAATTCAAGTAGTTATGGTGACACTAGATGGAAAGGCGCTATCTTGGTTCCAATGGTGGGAGACTTGCAATTCTGATATTGGATGGGGCGATTTCAAAGTTGTCATTCTTGAAAGATTCCAAACCTCAGCCACTCTCAACCCTTTTGTTGCCCGCCTTGCACTTAAACAAGAAAAAATAGTGGAAGAGTACGCAATTCGAAAGATTTGCACGAATGCTGCAAAATGTTGGTGAAGAACATTTAAGGGACATTTTTGTGAACGAAATGAAGGAAGATGACATTGCAAAAATCACTTTCCGCATACACGAAGGCCACTATGAATTTATGGTACTTCCATTTGGACTTACTAACACACTTTCTTCTTTTCAATCATTAATGAATGAAGTTTTAAGGCCAGTACTCCAGAAATACATTTTAGTATTCTTTGATGATATCCTAATATATAGCCCTTCCATGGAAGAACATAAGCAACTGCGAAATGCATTGACATTATTGCAACAAAGTGAATTAAAGATCAACGGCAAGACATGCTCCTTCGGCCAAGCAAACTTGGAATATCTAGGACATGTTATTTCCGCTAGAGGTGCATCCACAAATCCTCAGAAGTTGGAAGCAATGACATTATGGCCTACGCCCAAGAATGTCACTAGCTTAAGGGGATTCTTAGGCCTTACTGGCTATTACAGGAGGTTTGTTCATAATTATGGAAAAATAGCTAGGCCATTGACCAACATGTTGAAGAAAAATGCCTTCCAATGGAGTCCAGAGGCACAAACTGCCTTCGAACAACTTAAGCAAGCCATGACTAGTTTGCCTACATTAGTAGTACCTGACTTTTCAAAGCCTTTTGTGGTTGAAACTGATGCTTGTGGAACTAGATTAGGAGCGGTTCTAATGCAAGAAGGAAGACCCTTAGCCTTTTGGAGCACAACCATATCTGAAAGAAACCAAAGAAAATCGGTGTATGATAGTGAATTGATGGCAGTCATGAAAGCAGTCCAAAAATGGTGACACTACTTGTTGGGAAACCATTTTATTATCAAAACTGACCAAAAAAGTTTGAAAATTTTGACAGAACAGAGGATGCTCGGTGAGGAACAATACAAATGGATTTCCAAATTGGCAGGATATGATTTTGAAATACAGTACAAGCCAGGGAAGGAAAATTCTGCCGCTGATGCCCTTTCTAGGAGAAGTTCCTATTGTGCCATGATAGTTTTACAAATTCACGATTTCGAGGAATGGACAGAAGAGATCAAACAAGATGACAAGTTATAGAAAATCATGCAAGACCTGATTATTGATCCTGCATCTCATATGGGCTATACTTTGAGGGATCAGAAGTTATTTTACAAGGAAAAATTGGTGCTATCAAAATCTTCCTCCCGAATTCCAATCATTTTAAAAGAATTTCATTCATCATTGGTAGGAGGACATTCAGGCATCTTTAGAACTTACAAAAGAATAGCAAGTCTAGTGTATTGGGAAGGGATGAAAACTGATATCAAGAATTTTGTTGCTACTTGCGAAGTCTGTCAAAGAAACAAAAGCGACAACTTGTCTCCAGCAGGATTGCTACAGCTATTACCCATTCCTACTCAAGTATGGACAGATATTTCTATGGATTTTATTAGAGGACTACCCAAATCCAAGGGGAAGGATACAATCCTGGTAGTGGTTGACCAACTCACTAAATATGCCCACTTCATACCATTAGGACATCCCTTCACCGCTACCGAAGTAGCTGCAGTTTTTCTATAGGAAATTGTAAGATTTCATGGATTTTCGTCTTCCATTGTTTCAGGTCATGACCCTTTGTTTTTAAGCAACTTCAAGAAAGCCCTTTTGAAAGAAGCAGGTACACAACTTAAGTTCATTTCAACATATCATCCTTAAACTGACGAACAGACAGAAGTTGTCGACCGATGCTTGGAAGTTTATTTATGGTGGTTAACTAGAACAAAGCCTAAGAAATGGGCCTTTTGTCTTCCATGGGCAAAATTCTGGTTTAACACTAATTATAACACTTCAAGCATGATGTCTCCTTTCAAAGCTTTGTATGGACATGATCCCCCTCACATTCTCAAGGGATCCACCATTCCTTCCTGCCTTGAAGAAGTCAATAAACTAACAATTGCTCGGAATGAATTATTGGCTACTCTAAGAGTGTGTTTGGATAAGGAAATTTAAAATTCTAAAGAATTTTAAATTATGAGAATTTTAAATGCTTCAATTTAAATTCCTTCATTTCTAAAATTGTGTTTGGATAAAAAATTAGATTTCTTCATTTTTTAAATTTTGTGTTTGGATAAAAAAAATTAAATTTCTTCATTTTCAAAATTTTGTGTTTAGATAAAGAAATTGAATTTCTTCATTTTTGTGTTTAAAAAACCTCTGTAACAGTAGTTAGACGTTAAAATAAAATGGTGTATTGATTATTGATTTCTAATAATTGAGAATAAAAAATAAAAGGTTATTTCCTTTTGAGGGATGAAATTAGATGTTTATGCTAAATGAATATATTTGCAGGTGGTCAAAAATTGTTGGAGGAATCCTAGCAGAGTAAAAAATTGAAGAAAAAAAGATGTTGGAGAATTAGAGAAAGTGACATATTTGTTGTTGAGAAGATTCTTGACATCCACAACGGAAGCATCATGCAGAACACCTCTGTACACAACGGCGTAGCCTCCTTCCCCAATAACATTCCCTTCCGCAAACCCGCGCGTGGCGAGTTCCACTTCCCAAATGGTGTACCAGCGGCCCCACCCTATATCGAGATCCTCCACCGACACTAGTTCGCTGCTTCGGTGGTGCTAGGCCCCACCAATTTCAACCTTGACCTTCGCCTCCTCCATCTTCTTCGGATCTGAGGCCTTGACCATGGTGATCTCCTTGGACACCAGAGGGATGCTCCCTGAGCTATGTTTCGCCGCCAGGTTCCGCTTCTTGCGGAAGCAGAGGAAGAAGATCAGAAGCAGAATGGTGAGAGAATAGCGAGAGAAGCTGTTTCACAAAAGAATTTCAAATTCTTTCCTAAAATGAAAGAATTTGAAATGCTAATATTCAAGTTAACTAAAATCCCTCATCAAAATACTCAAATTTCAATTTCTTTTCAAATTTTTATCCGAACATCTTATTTAATTGAAAAGTAATTAAAATCCTTTAAAAAATTGAATTACCCTATTAAATTTCTCCATCCAAACATACTCTAAGAGAAAATTTGTTGAAGTCTCAAGATATCATGCGAGCAAATGCCAACAAACGCCGTCGGGACATAGAATATGCAGTCGGTGATTGGGTGTTCTTGAAGATGAAACCTTACAGGAGAAAATCTTTGGCTAAAAGGATTAATGAAAGACTCACCCCTCGATTTTATGGTCCTTTCCAGGTGTTAAACAAGGTGGGTGTTGTTGCTTATAAGTTGGATCTTCCATCTCACAGTAAAATTCATCCGGTCTTTCTTGTCTCTCTCCTTAAGAAAGCCATTGGTGACTCGTTCCAGTCCCAACCTTTACCACCTATGTTATCTGAGGATCAGGAATTACAAACTTATCCAGATTCTGTTTTAGATATTCGTGAATTACAACCTGGCAACGTGGAAGTTTTAATTCCGTGGCAAAATCTCCCTTCCAGTGAAAATAGTTGGGAATCTGTGGCTAAATTACAATAGGTTTTTCTGACTTATCACCTTCAGAACAAGGTGAGTCTTTTAGGCAGGGGTATTGATAAGCATAAGCATAAGCATAAGCCACACATCACCAAGGTGTACACCCGTAAACAGCGAGCAAGAGAAGCAATAACCACGGACCACCACCAGCAGGGTGCACAACACCCAAGGGGTGAAAACCATCCAACAGCTACAACCCACCCAAAGAGTGTAAACCACCCAATAGTTACGTTCCACCCAAAGGGTGCAAGGTCAGGAGATGTGAATCAAGGGGGCATGACCCTTGGGAACAGTCACAACCATTCAGAATAATTGTGTCCATTAGATGTAGTATAAATAGAAGTAAACCAGAATGAGAAAGTCACTCGGGAATTAGGAAGAATCTGAATTGTGGAGAGACGGGCTCTCGAAAACTTGTGTAATAAAATATCTCAAATTATCTATAAAAATTTATGTTTCATCTTTTCAAATCTATTCCATTTTTATCTGTTCATATCAATGATATTTATTGTGATTGTTAAAGGATGTTCTTAGAAGTTGAGCTTGTTTCAATTGAATTTTCATCTAGAGTAATGTTATTGGTATTAATGTAGATGATCAATTTTTTGGTGGCAGCTTCTTCATTGCAATATATTACTTGGATTCCTTTTGTATTCTTGGGTTTTCCTGTTGGTGCAAATTCAAGGAAAGTGACTAGATGGATTCATTAAAGAGTAGGCTTGTTGCCTGGAAGGGTAAGTACTATCTAATAAGCCACTTTTTTTTAAGAAAAAAATTCTTTAAGATGCTGAAAAAAGTGTCAATTTTGCTTATTGGAATTCAAAGTTTTTTTTTGGAGGTGGAAGTGACTGTTAAAAAAAGAGCATTATTAATTGGGATAAGGTGTGTCAGCATAAATGCCTTGGTGGGCTTAACATTCAACATCTTGACCTCCTCAATTTAAGCCTTCTCAACAAGTGGAAATGGCAATGTTCAACCGAGAAAAATGTTGTATGGTAGAACCTTATGGTATATAGGTATGATTTGTTGGATAGAGTGATTCCAAATGATAGATGGAACTCTAAATCTGCATTTGTGTGGTGGAGAGACTGGTGTAATATGGAATGTGTTAGTAGTATTGCTCCCTTGTGGTTCTCTATGGAAGTGTAATGTGAGGGGCAAGCTAAGTTTAGGCATGATTCTTGGATTGGTGTCTATACTCTTGAATACACTTTTTGTAGATTATATTAAATTTCAGAGGATAAACATGTTGGAAATCACAAATGACTGCTCCTCGAGTGCTTTGGCACTGCCCTAAAGGACTTATTTGTGGTATCCTACACAAGTTTCTCAAGATACAAAATTGACAAGATTCAAATTCAAAATCCAAGACTAGATAAAGAAAACTCAAAAAGAAGGAAGAAGAGAAGATTTTGGTATATTTGAAGCAAGGTTTGAAATGTGGTATTTATAGGGTGAGAAGGGAGCACGAAAATGGAAAAAAAAAAAAGGAATTGAGAATTAAACCAACAATAAAGTAATTGATTGGGTAACTATAACATATTAAAACAACCAAAAGAAATAAATGGTAAAATCCCTTGCTGAATCAATTTTTGCCACATTAAAATCAAGATATTTTGGATAAGTTCTTGTTCAAAAATAGTTGAATTAAATAAAAGTGCAAAACTTTGCAGACCCATTATCGCATGCACATGGGGGCAAATTAGGGGAGTTGCATTACAATAAGCCAACATGACCCAAGTTCATGGGTGCAAGACTTCCATAAAACGTGAGCAACATTAAAAAATTATATCACAAAATGATATATAAGCACCAGACAAAGCTATTCCAAACAATGTGGGACTTTGTCTTTGCAATACCCATCAAACTACAACAAAACATATATCTATGGTTATGTTTGGCAAAACTAACTGAAAAACTAGTTTAGAAGCTGGAAAGTTAATTGGTAGCTAGAAGTTGAAAAACTAGTTTATTAAATTAGAAGTGTTTGGTAAAACTAGCTGTTGAGGTATCTGAAAAGTGTAAAATGATAAAATAAAAATAAAATAAAACCATAATTTATTTAATAAAGGTAACAAGAAAAATGAATATAAATATATCAAGGATAAAAATGAAAGAAAATTTAAAAAGTTAAAAGCTAGTGTTTTAAAAACATTACTTCAAATAATGTTTCAAGAAAGGTTAAAAGCTACTAAAAAAATTGCTTACCAAATAATTAAATGAATTTTTTAGCTAGTAAAAAAAGCTAAAAGTTAATTGAAATACCTTACCAAACATAACCTGTAAATAAATGTGTTGGGATATAAGAATATGATAAAATAAGAGTAAAATAATCTTTAATTCTATCTAATATATGGTATACATCATATAATAAATTAGGTAACAATAAGATATAGATTATGTTCAAATAATAAAATTATTATTTCATTAAAATTAATTAAAATTTTCTAAAAAATAATGTTTACTTTTTCTTAAAAAAATTCTGAAAATAATATAATTTTATTTATGTAATTATGAAAATTACACAACTTTATGTAATTACTCTTCTTAAAATTATAAAAAAGCAATATAATATTTTAAACTTATAATTATTATTCAAATATTTTATTTTAAAATATATATTAAATAATAATGATTTAATTTTATAACTTAATCAACAAAATAATTTAAATTTAGGTGTCAAATTTATGTTATATTTATTATATGTAAATCTTATATATTTTTTGCATAAGAGACAGGGGGGAGGTGGGGTGGGGGGAGGAGTGAAGGTAGATTATAAGAGATAAGATAATGTTATCATATATTTTATAAATGTAACAAAATATTATAAATATTTTTTTGAAAGGAAAAAATATTATAAAGATAGTTATTGTATTTTATTATTTTGGCCACTTAAGAAGACCTTTATTTTCGTGTGTTAATATTTTTTTTTTACTGTGTGTTAATGTTATGGCTGATAATGAGGAGTTGTTTTGTGCACCTGTAAAACTTCTTGTGCACCCAACAACTTTTTAAAATTTTGGAAATACCCCTCCCAACAACTTCTTGTGCACCCAATAACTTGTTCTTCTTCGCTTTCCTTGTTTGATCACGCAACATTTTTTTTTGTTGCCTTGACCTTCATTCTCATGAGAGGTTACTATGAGAGGTGGTCGTTCATTGTTGTGTCCTCTTTGGTTACATGGTTCATTGGCAAGTGGTGGTTGTAGTGATGGTTGATGTGGCCATTAACGGTAGAGGTAAGGTCTGGAACTTGGATCTATCTTTTTTTTTTTCGCGTCAAAATTACAAATTGATAATCCGTAAGTTATATAAAATTTACAGAGTGATAATCCATAAAATTTATGAAACTTACGGATTGATAATCCGTAAGAAACTTGTAGATTGACAATCCGTATGTTACTCGTAAGTACCATACGGATTGAAAATTCGTAAGTTATTTTTTATTTTAATTTATATTTTTAAATTTTTTTATTGTTTAATTAAATAAAATTATAATTATTAATTAAAATAATTTTAAATAGATATAGTTTCATTATTCATTAGAAATCTTTAGTTTTTATAGTTTGAAAATGATATACTCTTTGAAATAATTTAGACTTTTAATTTAATTTTGTTTTTTATTGTAAATGTTTTTTTTTGTCCTTATTAATTTAATGAATTATATTATCAAATATAGTAAAAAAAAATGAAAAAAATTGTGATAGTATATGTATGGTGTGGTAAGTGGTTCTTTTGTCATTGAAAATTTTCAATGTTTTATTAATATAGATGAAGATCAATGGATGCATGACAGTATAATATTTGAAGAAGCTGATATGAATAAAGAAAATGAAGACGAACTTGGTATGAATGAAGAACATGTTGATTGTTTTGATACCTTCAATACTTCTCAAGTATTAATATGGTTTCTTGTAATTAAAGTGAGTAAATGAATGTCCTTTGAAAGACTAAACTTGTATGGATATGATCCCAACATGGTTGGCTCATGGTACCGAACATATGCAACTAAGAATGCAACGTGAATTTTGATGCTTCTTTTTTTGTTTTTTGTTTTGCAGAGGAAAATGCAAGGATCATGCATAAGTAAACATGAAGAGATGCTTATGCGGTGCATGATATGAATGCATTTACGAACACGAGAGACCGAAAAATCATATCTTCTTACTTGTGCATTTGGGGGCGCAATGCCCCATGTGTGCAGTTAATAAGGTGATATGGACCTTCTGGCTTCCCGTAACAAAAGACGAGACCAACATACAACGCGTGCGTGATGACATGATGCAGATGCGCAAAAGCATAACCGGGGGATGTACACAACATGGCAATATCCACAAAATAATCATACAACAAAGGCATACATGACATTTAGCTTATATGCATGACAGTGTTTAAAAGGCACACATCGTGTTCGCTTCGTGCCCCTATTTTTAGGGACCTAAATGGGAGGAACTAAAAGGCTTTTAGTGATAATTCCCAAGGTGGTCATATCTCTCTTGATGGTTTCTAGAGGTATCATCCCCTTCAAAAAAACATATTGCGGCAGTAGGGACTACCAGCAACAATATGTTATCAAAGAGAAAAACTCTAGATGAGGGTTCATTGTTATCAAGCAAGTCGGAGACCCAGCATGACCACAAATTCACCTCCACTCCTTATGTTTCCATGGACCCGGGTATATGGCCCCATTTCAACTCATCGTGTGTGCAAATAGTGTTGGTATTTGTGTGCATCAAATGAATAAATATCTATCTCATGCATACATTTCAAAAAACACACTAAAAGAATCAAAGAGTTATATACAAGAACGTAAGAGAAATAAAAGGAAACCAACAAAAGAGGAAGTCATGATATTGCACGAGATTAGAAGACCTAACTCTCTAAAAACATTTCCCAGTGGAGTAGCCAACTGTCGTAACCTACCCTTCGGCGGAAGGGCGATGCGAGGGCTCATGGGTGCGCCTTCCATGGGAGGAAAATGCGCGGAGCCGCCACCAATGTTTATTTGAGGAAAACGTCAGAAAAACCGGAAAGGTGTGGTCTATGAACTTTAAGTGTGAAAGGTTCGGGAGTTATATTTACGCACGGGGAAGGTATTAGCACCCCACGCGTTCCTCACAAGGGACAACAACCTTTAATCGAGTGTGCAAACATGACTTTGTTTTATTTTCCCTTTTACGTTTTTTATGTCTTTTTATGCCTTTTGTATTCTTTATTTTTTGTGGTCGACAAGGGTGTTTCCCTTGCTCCTACGTATTCCTCAATTGTGATAAGGAAATCAGACCTACGTAGTTCTTTGAGAACTGACCGTTGGTTAAGTTGTTTTTATCTTTTTTTGCAAGATATATTTTGACTGAACAAAAGGTCATTTAAGGTGTTGGACCATTAAACGATCTTTTGATTTTGAAAGGAGAGAAACGTTGTTAGTGCTTAGTTCTACTGAGTTTTAAAAGATTGGCTAAGATTTTGTTAAAACATAAGCACTTAGACAATGAAGGAAAGCTGGAGTTGCTGCACATGATGTCCAACGTTATGTCAAGGAATCCGATCGGGCTGCACAATGCACAAGGCAAGATGAAATGTCAAATGAAGAATTGAAGCTGCAGGATTCACGATGTCGGATACAATGTCCAGGACATCCTGCCCGAAAATACTGGAGTTGCTGCACAATGCACAATGCAGGATCCACGATGTCGGATACAATGTCCAGGACATCCTGCCCGAAAATACTGGACACATAAATCTGTTATATCTTTAACAGATTATTGTGCAGTTAGCAACAGATTAGATGATCTATCTTTTGGAACGAATTAAAAGATAATTAAAGTTCGAATTACAAACTTGAATAGTTCGTTCAGGGATTAGAGATTAAAGATAAAAACTAAAAGATCAAACTTTATCTTTTAGATCTTTAAGTGCAGATTTTTTCAGAAGAATGATAGATCTCATCCAGCACAAGTTGTTGCAGCCCAGATACACACACTGCTATATAAACATGAAGGCTGCACGAGTTTTCTACCAAGTCCGAGATTGAAAAGTTATTTTGTGAGTTTTTGGGACTTGAGTGTTTTGTGAGCCACCTTGATGTTACTCTAACATCAAGTGTCAGACCTGAGTGTGTAGAGTTGATCTCTTTTGTTCAGAGAGCAATCTCTGGTGTGTCTTTGATTCATTTGTAAACACGGGAGAGTGATTGAGAGGGAGTGAGAGGGGTTCTCATATCTAAGAGTGGCTCTTAGGTAGAGGTTGCACGGGTAGTGGTTAGGTGAGAAGGTTGTAAACAGTGGCTGTTAGATCTTCGAACTAACACTATTTTAGTGGATTTCCTCCCTGGCTTGGTAGCCCCCAGATGTAGGTGACGTTGCACCGAACTGGGTTAACAATTCTCTTGTGTTATTTACTTGTTTAATCTGTTCATACTCTCAAATATAATCTGCATGTTCTGAAGCATGATGTCGTGACATCCTGTACGACATCTGGCATTGGTATCAGAATTTCAATTGGTATCAGAGCAGGCACTCGAAATCACTGAGTGAGATCTAGGGAGATAAATTCTGATGAACATGGAGAAAGAAGGAGGACCAGTGAACAGACCACCAATTCTGGATGGAACCAACTATGAATACTGGAAAGCAAGGATGGTGGCCTTCCTCAAATCACTGGATAGCAGAACCTGGAAAGCTGTCATCAAAGGCTGGGAACATCCCAAGATGCTGGACACAGAAGGAAAGCCCACTGATGGATTGAAGCCAGAAGAAGACTGGACAAAAGAAGAAGACGAATTGGCACTTGGAAACTCCAAAGCCTTGAATGCCCTATTCAATGGAGTTGACAAGAATATCTTCAGACTGATCAACACATGCACAGTTGCCAAGGATGCATGGGAGATCCTGAAAACCACTCATGAAGGAACCTCCAAAGTGAAGATGTCCAGATTGCAACTATTGGTTACAAAATTCGAAAATCTGAAGATGAAGGAGGAAGAATGTATTCATGACTTCCACATGAACATTCTTGAAATTGCCAATGCTTGCACTGCCTTGGGAGAAAGGATGACAGATGAAAAGCTGGTGAGAAAAATCCTCAGATCCTTGCCTAAGAGATTTGACATGAAAGTCACTGCAATAGAGGAGGCCCAAGACATTTGCAACATGAGAGTAGATGAACTCATTGGTTCCCTTCAAACCTTTGAGCTAGGACTCTCGGATAGGACTGAAAAGAAGAGCAAGAATCTGGCGTTCGTGTCCAATGATGAAGGAGAAGAAGATGAGTATGACCTGGATACTGATGAAGGTCTGTCTAACGCAGTTGTGTTCCTTGGAAAACAGTTCAACAAAGTGCTGAACAGAATGGACAGGAGGCAGAAACCACATGTCCGGAACATCCCTTTCGACATCAGGAAAGGTAGTGAATACCAGAAAAGGTCAGATGAAAAGCCCAGTCACAGCAAAGGAGTTCAATGCCATGGGTGTGAAGGCTATGGACACATCAAAGCCGAATGTCCCACTCATCTCAAGAAGCAGAGGAAAGGACTTTCTGTATGTCGGTCTGATGATACAGATGAACAAGAAAGTGATTCTGACAGAGATGTGAATGCACTCACTGGGAGATTTGAATCTGCTGAAGATTCAAGTGATACAGATAGTGAAATCACTTTTGATGAGCTTGCTATATCCTATAGAGAACTATGCATCAAAAGTGAGAAGATTCTTCAGCAAGAAGCACAACTAAAGAAGGTCATTGCAAATCTGGAGGCTGAGAAAGAGGCACATGAAGAGGAAATCTCTGAACTTAAAGGAGAAATTGGTTTTCTGAACTCTAAACTGGAAAGCATGACAAAGTCAATAAAGATGCTGAATAAAGGCTCAGATTTGCTTGATGAGGTGCTACAGCTTGGGAAGAATGTTGGAAACCAGAGAGGACTTGGATTTAATCATAAATCTACTGGCAGAACAACCATGACAGAATTTGTTCCTGCCAAAAACAGCACTGGAGCCACGATGTCACAACATCGGTCTCGACATCATGGAACGCAGCAGAAAAGGAGCAAAAGAAAGAAGTGGAGGTGTCACTACTGTGGCAAGTATGGTCACATAAAGCCCTTTTGCTATCATTTACATGGCCATCCACATCATGGAACTCAAAGTAGCTGCAGTGGAAGGAAGATGATGTGGGTTCCAAAACACAAGACTGTTAGTCTTGTTGTTCATACTTCACTTAGAGCATCAGCTAAGGAAGATTGGTACCTAGATAGCGGCTGTTCCAGACACATGACAGGAGTTAAAGAATTCCTGGTGAACATTGAACCTTGCTCCTCTAGCTATGTGACATTTGGAGATGGCTCTAAAGGAAAGATCACTGGAATGGGAAAGCTAGTCCATGATGGACTTCCTAGTCTGAACAAAGTACTGCTGGTGAAGGGACTGACTGCAAACTTGATCAGCATCAGTCAGTTGTGTGATGAAGGATTCAATGTAAACTTCACAAAGTCAGAATGCTTGGTGACAAATGAGAAGAGTGAAGTCCTAATGAAGGGCAGCAGATCAAAGGACAACTGTTACCTATGGACACCTCAAGAAACCAGTTACTCCTCCACATGTCTAGTCTCCAAAGAAGATGAAGTCAAAATATGGCATCAAAGATTTGGACATCTGCACTTAAGAGGCATGAAGAAAATCATTGACAAAGGTGCTGTTAGAGGCATTCCCAATCTGAAAATAGAAGAAGGCAGAATCTGTGGTGAATGTCAGATTGGAAAGCAAGTCAAGATGTCCCACCAGATGCTTCAACATCAGACCACTTCCAGGGTGCTGGAACTACTTCACATGGACTTGATGGGGCCTATGCAAGTTGAAAGCCTTGGAGGAAAGAGGTATGCCTATGTTGTTGTGGATGATTTCTCCAGATTTACCTGGATCAACTTTATCAGAGAAAAATCAGACACCTTTGAAGTATTCAAGGAGTTGAGTCTAAGACTTCAAAGAGAAAAAGACTGTGTCATCAAGAGAATCAGGAGTGACCATGGCAGAGAGTTTGAAAACAGCAAGTTTACTGAATACTGCACATCTGAAGGCATCACTCATGAGTTCTCTGCAGCCATTACACCACAACAAAATGGCATAGTTGAAAGGAAAAACAGGACTTTGCAAGAAGCTGCTAGGGTCATGCTTCATGCCAAAGAACTTCCCTATAATCTCTGGGCTGAAGCCATGAACACAGCATGCTACATCCACAACAGAGTCACACTTAGAAGAGGGACTCCAACCACACTGTATGAAATCTGGAAAGGAAGGAAGCCAACTGTCAAGCACTTCCACATCTTTGGAAGTCCATGTTACATTTTGGCAGATAGAGAGCAAAGGAGAAAGATGGATCCCAAGAGTGATGCAGGAATATTCCTGGGATACTCTACAAACAGCAGAGCATATAGAGTATTCAATTCCAGAACCAGATCTGTGATGGAATCCATCAATGTGGTTGTTGATGATCTAACTCCAGCAAGAAAGAAGGATGTCGAAGAAGATGTCAGAACATCGGGAGACAATGTAGCAGATACAACTAAAAGTGCAGAAAATGCAGAAAACTCTGATTCTGCTACAGATGAATCAAACATCAACCAACCTGACAAGAGACCCTCCATTAGAATCCAGAAGATGCACCCCAAGGAGCTGATTATAGGAGATCCAAACAGAGGAGTCACTACAAGATCAAGGGAGATTGAGATTGTCTCCAACTCATGTTTTGTCTCCAAAATTGAGCCCAAGGATGTGAAGAGCGCGTTTCTGAATGGATACCTGAATGAAGAAGCCTATGTGGAGCAGCCAAAGGGATTTGTAGATCCAACTCATCCAGATCATGTATACAGGCTCAAGAAGGCTCTCTATGGATTGAAGCAAGCTCCAAGAGCTTGGTATGAAAGGCTAACAGAGTTCCTTACTCAGCAAGGGTATAGGAAGGGAGGAATTGACAAGACTCTCTTTGTCAAACAAGATGCTGAAAACTTGATGATAACACAGATATATGTTGATGACATTGTGTTTGGAGGGATGTCGAATGAGATGCTTCGACATTTTGTCCAACAGATGCAATCTGAATTTGAGATGAGTCTTGTTGGAGAGCTGACTTATTTTCTGGGACTCCAAGTGAAGCAGATGGAAGACTCCATATTCCTCTCACAAAGCAAGTATGCAAAGAACATTGTCAAGAAGTTTGGGATGGAAAATGCCAGCCATAAAAGAACACCTGCACCTACTCACTTGAAGCTGTCAAAGGATGAAGCTGGCACCAGTGTTGATCAAAGTCTGTACAGAAGCATGATTGGGAGCTTACTATATTTAACAGCTAGCAGACCTGACATCACCTATGCAGTAGGTGTTTGTGCAAGATATCAAGCCAATCCTAAGATAAGTCACTTGAATCAAGTAAAGAGAATTCTGAAATATGTAAATGGCACCAGTGACTATGGGATTATGTACTGTCATTGTTCAGATTCAATGCTGGTTGGGTATTGTGATGCTGATTGGGCTGGAAGTGCAGATGACAGAAAAAGCACTTCTGGTGGATGTTTCTACTTGGGAACCAATCTTATTTCGTGGTTCAGCAAGAAGCAGAACTGTGTGTCCCTATCTACTGTTGAAGCAGAGTATATTGCAGCAGGAAGCAGCTGTTCACAACTAGTTTGGATGAAGCAGATGCTGAAGGAGTACAATGTCGAACAAGATGTCATGACATTGTACTGTGACAACTTGAGTGCTATTAATATTTCTAAAAATCCTGTTCAACACAGCAGAACCAAGCACATTGACATTAGACATCACTATATTAGAGAGCTTGTTGATGATAAAGTTATCACACTGGAGCATGTTGACACTGAGGAACAAATAGCAGATATTTTCACAAAGGCATTGGATGCAAATCAGTTTGAAAAACTGAGGGGCAAGCTGGGCATTTGTCTGCTAGAAGATTTATAGCAATTACTGTTATCTGAACGTGCTCAAACGTTAATAGCGCGTTCTCTACTGGGCCAAAACAAATTCGACCGTTGCTTCACACGTCCCTCTACATTCCTCATTCAAATTCATATTTTAGTGGTAATCTCGTTTTCAGCATTCCCTAACAGCTCTCAGAAATTTACGAAAACATTCCAAAGGCTCTGCTTCTCCATGGCTACCTCACCAAAAGAAACTTCAGCTCCTGGTTCATCCTCTGTACCATCATCTCCATCACCTACCAAAGCACCATCAAACCAGGAACAGCCTGAATTCCATATCCAACCCATACAAATGATCCCTGGTCAAGCCCCTGCTCCTGAGAAACTGGCCCCCAAAAGACAACAGGGAGTGAAGATTTCTGAAAACCCTAGCCTTGCAACAAGTCCTAGGGAAGTAGACCCGGAGATGGATAAGAAGATCCGCAGTATTGTGAGCAGCATTTTGAAAAATGCTTCTGTCCCTGATGCTGATAAAGATGTTCCAACATCTTCCACCCCTAATGTTTCTGTCGCTGATGCTGATAAAGATGTTCCAACATCTTCCACCCCAAATGCTGAAGTCCTCTCTTCACCCAGCAAAGAGGACTCAACAGAGGAAGAGGATCAAGCCACAGAGGAGACCCCTGCACCAAGGGCACCAGAACCTGCTCCAGGTGACCTCATTGACCTAGAAGAAGTAGAATCTGATGAGGAACCCATTGCCAACAAGTTGGCACCTGGCATTGCAGAAAGATTACAAAGCCGAAAAGGAAAAACCCCCATTAAGAGGTCTGGACGAATCAAGACTATGGCACAGAAGAAGAGCACTCCAATCACTCCTACCACATCCAGACAGAGCAAAGTTGCAATCCCTTCCAAGAAGAGGAAAGAAATTTCCTCATCTGATTCTGATGATGATGTCGAACTAGATGTTCCCGACATCAAGAGGGCCAAGACATCAGGGAAAAAGGTGCCTGGAAATGTTCCTGATGCACCATTGGACAACATCTCATTCCACTCCATTGGCAATGTTGAAAGGTGGAAATTTGTATATCAACGCAGACTTGCCTTAGAAAGAGAACTGGGAAGAGCTGCCTTGGATTGCAAGGAGATCATGGACCTCATCGAGGCTGCTGGACTGCTGAAAACTGTCACCAAGTTGGGAGATTGCTATGAAAGTCTAGTCAGGGAATTCATTGTCAACATTCCCTCTGACATAACAAACAGAAAGAGTGATGAGTATCAGAAAGTGTTTGTCAGAGGAAAATGTGTTAGATTCTCCCCTGCTGTAATCAACAAATACCTGGGCAGACCAACTGAAGGAGTGGTGGATATTGCTGTGTCTGAGCATAGAATTGCCAAGGAAATCACTGCCAAACAAGTCCAGCATTGGCCAAAGAAAGGGAAGCTTTCTGCAGGGAAGCTAAGCGTGAAGTATGCAATCCTGCACAGGATTGGCGCTGCAAACTGGGTACCCACCAATCATACTTCCACTGTTGCCACAGGTTTGGGTAAATTTCTGTATGCTGTTGGAACCAAGTCCAAATTTAATTTTGGAAACTATATTTTTGATCAAACTGTTAAGCATTCAGAATCTTTTGCTGTCAAATTACCCATTGCCTTCCCAACTGTATTGTGTGGCATTATGTTGAGTCAACATCCCAATATTTTAAACTACACTGACTCTGTGATGAAGAGAGAATCTCCTCTATCCCTGCATTACAAACTGTTTGAGGGGACACATGTCCCAGACATTGTCTCGACATCAGGGAAAGCTGCTGCTTCAGGTGCTGTGTCCAAGGATGCTTTGATTGCTGAACTCAAGGACACATGCAAGGTGCTGGAGGCAACCATCAAAGCCAACACAGAGAAGAAAATGGAGCTGGAACGCCTGATCAAAAGACTCTCAGACAGTGGCATTGATGATGGTGAAGCAGCTGAGGAAGATGGTGAAGCAGCTGAGGAAGAAGAAGAAGCAGCTGAGGAAGAGGAAGATGCAGCAGAGGATACAACATCAGATGATGATGATTCTGAAGCCACCCCATGATCATCAGACCTTCATTTTTGCTTTTTACTCTTACTAGCTATAGGGGCATGTCCTTTGAACAATGGATTACTATTGGTCTGTAATATTTGCACCTTAAGTTCATGCATTCTACTTTTGTCAAATTCTGTCTAAAAAGGGGGAGTAATGGTATTCATGGTATTATGTATGCAATAGTAGTATTATGCATGATTCATGATTTTGAGAAGTAGGATACTATGTATGCAATAGTAGTATTATGCATGATTTATGAGAAGTAGGATACGATGTATGCATGATTCATGATTTTAAGGGGGAGTTGTATGTATATGATTTTGAGGGGGAGACTGCTGCTGCTGATGATGACTGATGTCACATGAGATGTCTTGACATCCTGTAAAAGACTAGTAGCTGATAGAAGATGCTGCAGTGAACTGCTTCACAGCAGTAGGAGCATGGAGACAGGGGGAGCAGAAAGCTGATGTCACGTGAGATGTCTTGACATCCTGGAAACGACTTGCAACTTGCAGAATTTTGCTGTTACCACTACAGATACCGCTGTGCTTGATTACTCTGATAATGAAAGTTGCTGATCCCACTTGCATAACTGCTCGTACCTGCTCAGGAAGTGTCTAAGTATGTTTTAGACAAAATTTGCCAAAGGGGGAGATTGTTAGTGCTTAGTTCTACTGAGTTTTAAAAGATTGGCTAAGATTTTGTTAAAACATAAGCACTTAGACAATGAAGGAAAGCTGGAGTTGCTGCACATGATGTCCAACGTTATGTCAAGGAATCCGATCGGGCTGCACAATGCACAAGGCAAGATGAAATGTCAAATGAAGAATTGAAGCTGCAGGATTCACGATGTCGGATACAATGTCCAGGACATCCTGCCCGAAAATACTGGAGTTGCTGCACAATGCACAATGCAGGATCCACGATGTCGGATACAATGTCCAGGACATCCTGCCCGAAAATACTGGACACATAAATCTGTTATATCTTTAACAGATTATTGTGCAGTTAGCAACAGATTAGATGATCTATCTTTTGGAACGAATTAAAAGATAATTAAAGTTCGAATTACAAACTTGAATAGTTCGTTCAGGGATTAGAGATTAAAGATAAAAACTAAAAGATCAAACTTTATCTTTTAGATCTTTAAGTGCAGATTTTTTCAGAAGAATGATAGATCTCATCCAGCACAAGTTGTTGCAGCCCAGATACACACACTGCTATATAAACATGAAGGCTGCACGAGTTTTCTACCAAGTCCGAGATTGAAAAGTTATTTTGTGAGTTTTTGGGACTTGAGTGTTTTGTGAGCCACCTTGATGTTACTCTAACATCAAGTGTCGGACCTGAGTGTGTAGAGTTGATCTCTTTTGTTCAGAGAGCAATCTCTGGTGTGTCTTTGATTCATTTGTAAACACGGGAGAGTGATTGAGAGGGAGTGAGAGGGGTTCTCATATCTAAGAGTGGCTCTTAGGTAGAGGTTGCACGGGTAGTGGTTAGGTGAGAAGGTTGTAAACAGTGGCTGTTAGATCTTCGAACTAACACTATTTTAGTGGATTTCCTCCCTGGCTTGGTAGCCCCCAGATGTAGGTGACGTTGCACCGAACTGGGTTAACAATTCTCTTGTGTTATTTACTTGTTTAATCTGTTCATACTCTCAAATATAATCTGCATGTTCTGAAGCATGATGTCGTGACATCCTGTACGACATCTGGCATTGGTATCAGAATTTCAAACGTTAAGACGTTGGACCATTTAACGATCTCTTGTTTTTTGAAAGGAGAGAAACGTTAAGGCGTTGGACCATTAACGATCTCTTGGGGTGGTCGACAAAAGCAGGGCTTTTGCTCCTACGTATCCTCAATTGCGATGAGGAAATAAGACCTACGTAGTTCTTGCAAAAGCGGTAAAGTTACATGTTGATTTCTTGCTTTTGAACGGTCCATGTTAACCGATAAAAGCAAAGAGGACCGTTTAAGGCATTAGACCTTAAAACAACTTTTAGGTGATTTTTATGAACAAAGCTTGATTTGTGAGTTGATTTTAGCCTTAGTTTTACTTTGGTTATTAGTCAATTGATCCAAGGAAACTTCCAAAGAAAAACGTCCGATTGATTTTTTTGATTATTTTATTCAAAGATATTTTTATTATTTTATTATTATTTTTCAAGATATTTTATTATTATTTTTCTTTTTTTGGTTTAATCGAGGTTACAACGTGAACGATCGGTTAGATTTTGTTTTAACAGTGATTAAACAAGATTACAATGCAAATGACCGGTTGAAATTCATTTTATCATTTATGAGGCGAGATAACGGCTTAAACGATCGGTTAAAGCTCGTTAAAAACGGAAGAAAAGAAAACCGAAAATGAACGAAATGAAGATGAAAGCTAAAAAAAAACAAGAAATGAATTGAAAGTCTCGGATTCAAAAACTTACCCGTTGAAGAACGAAGAAAGAACGAAGAACGTATGAAGAACGGTGAAGAAAGACGAAAAACCTTGACGGATTTGCTCACGGAAACGTCTCGGAAGAGTTACGGAAGCACCTCGGCTTGGATTTTCTTCACGGAAACAATTTTTTTCACCCAAAACAGCTGAAATGCATAGCCAATGGGGGTTGGGGATATTTGGAACAACCTCCATTCGCCTATTTATAGGAAAAGCAGGGAGGAGGTTGCCGCCCAGGCCCAGATTCAAAATTTTGAAATTTGCTATTTGCACCCCCTTTTGATAAGTTCACCCCCCTTCTTTTGTAATTTACGGAATAGTTACGGAAGCATATAGGACTTGACTTTCTTCTTTTTTTTCTATTCCTTCTCACCCATATTAGGTGAAATATCCTTATTTAGGTTTTTAGGAATTTTACAGAAGCCTTACGGAAGCATATTGGACTTGATTTCCCTCTTTTTCCTCTTCTCTTTCACCAATATTAAGTGAAATAGGCTTAATCAAAGTTTTAGGAATTTTATGGAAGCATTACGAAAGCATCGGAAGCTCCAGAAACCATTTTTCCAACAAAACATGGAGGATCTTGATAAGTTCACCTCCCCCGTTTGCTAAATGCATTTCTTTTTATTTACACACCCCATTTTGCTAAACACACTCCCGTTTTCATTTTTTTTACCGATTTCTTCCCGAAATGTTACGGAACTTTACGGATTACGTAACGACACCCATTTCCTTTCCGGAATGTTGTGAAACTTTACGGATTACGCAACAATGCCTTTTTTGACCTCTGGAATGTTGCAGAACTTTACGGATTGCGCAACAACGCTTCCTTTCGACTTCCGGCATGCCGCGGAACCTCACGGATTACCTAACAATGGGTGTTAAGTACTTCGAAGCGGTCAAGCAAAGGTTGCAGGCCATCAAACAATGGTCCTCAGATGAAATTAGGGTATGACACTCTATTTATTACCATAGATGAATTTTGTGGGTTTGCTTGTTTTGATTGAATTGATTAGGATTTTGAATATGGTACAATGATTCTTGATCGATGTGATGTTTTATTTATTTTTCCCTTTGTTTTCAGGTTTTTGGTTTTGACATTTAGTTTGGTTGCTGAAAATTAAAGTTGAGTGAAATAATTCACATATAAAAAAGTTAGTTTCAATTTTTGTTTACAATTGTGTTTGTAATTTGGACGGTGATATTATTGGTTCATTGTATTCATCTGTGAGACAATTTCTCATACCATTTTTTCTTTCCATGTTATCCACATGAAGATACACACACAACGCATTACGAGTATAATTTCAAGCTCTATTTTCTTGATGTGGTAACTTCTAAGAGTCTTTATGAATTTCAAATTTTCTTTGCATGTAATTGAACCTTTCTTAGGAATTTGGCTAACATAAGATGTGTTTTGAGTGCGATTATTTTTCTTGTATATGAATGTTTAAAGAAAATAAGCTTTTATCTTGTAATCATATCATTTTGTGATTTAAATTCAATTTGAGTAAACAATTATCATGCTATTTTTATTTAATCAAGTTACATCATCTTATTCCTAGATTGGAATTTTAGATTTGGTTTTAAGGTTCTAGGTGTTCTTGAATTTATACATATATCATAACCTAGTTCAATATCTGATTCATATGTCTTATGTTTGATTTTAAAATATAGCAAAGAGCGCAAGCCCTGTCTCCTTGCTTAACTCATGTGGAGTCAAATAGAATTAGTTGTTGGCACACTTGTATGTAAATGATTTATCATACTCTAAATGGTTGCTAGCTAGAATAAATCTTAATTTAATTTCTGAAACCTATACGATTTGGTAGTGAAGTTGAGGTCCAAGGCTCCATGCTTTAAAGAAAATTCAGACCAACATGAGTGGTAGTTTTGTTGTCCTTAGTGCCAACAAGTGATTTGATTGTTGAACCTACTGTTGTTTGGGACTTTTCTACATCTCATATTTTTGTTTGTCTTTTTATAGTTTTAAGCTACAATAATCAATTTTCTTTTCAATATTGTTAATTTTCATATTCTTAATTTACGTACTTTGGATACAACTAATCAAAGACTTGGTGTTTTCTATCATGGTGCAATATATTTGCAGTTTAGTAAATGTAGAAGCAAGCTTCATGATGAATCAAGATTGATTCAAGGAGTTTTGATGATAACAAAGATGATGACAAAAAGCTCAAAAGTCAAGATCACTTCATGATAACAAAGATGATGACATTCAAGAATGAGTTCAAGATTAAGTTCAAGATTGAGTCAAGAAAAATTTAAAGATCAAGAGGAAATTTGATTTCAAGAATCAAGAATAATCAAGATCAAGATTCAAGACTCAAAGATTCAAGAATCAAGAGAAGACTTAATCAAGATAAATATTAAAAAGTTTTCCAAAACATTGAGTAGCACAAGAAGTTTTCACAAAATCATTACCAAAGAGTTTTACTCTTTGATAATCGATTACCAGATTATAGTAATCGATTACCAGTGGTTTTAAAACGTTAAGATTTTCAAAATTCAAAATGAAGAGTCACATCTGTTGATGTGTAATCGATTACACTGATTTGGTAATCGATTACCAGTGATAGTTTCTGAACAAAATCAAAAGATGTAACTCTTCCAATAGTTTTCAAGTTTTTCTAAAGGTTATAACTCTTCTAATGGTTCTCTTGACCAGACATGAAAAGTCTATAAAAGCAACACTTTGATTTGCATTTCAGATATTATTCATTCAACAATTCTTTTGACAATAACTTTTCCACTTTGATTTCTGAATCTCTTTGAACTTCTTCCTCTTCTTTTTGCCAAAAGCTTTCCAAAGTTTTCTGGTTTTCCAAACCTTGAAAAATGTGTTATTCATCTTTTTCATTCCATTCTCCCTTTGCCAAAAAGAATTCGCCAAGGACTAACTGCCTGAATTCTTTTTGTGTCTCTCTTCTCCCTTTTCCAAAAGAACAAAGGACTAACCGCCTGAATTCTTTTGTGTCTCCCTTCTCCCTTGTCAAAGAATTCAAAACGACACTGTCTGAGAATTCTTTTGATTCTTCCCTTTCCCATATACAAAAGATTTTAAAGGACTAACCGCTTGAGAATTCTTTTGTATCCCCATTCCATTCACAAAGTTTCAAAGGTTTAACCGCTTGAGAACTTGGTCTTAACACATTGGAGGGTACATCCTTTGTGGTACAAATAGAGGGTACATCTTCTTGGGTTGTTGACTGAGAACAAGAGAGGGTACATCTCTTGTGGATCAGTTCTAGTGGAGGGTATATCCACTAGGTTGTTCAAAGAGAACAAGGGAGGGTACATCCCTTGTGGATCTTTGCTTGTAAAAGGATTTTTACAAGGTTGAAAAGAAATCTCAAGGACCACAGGTCGCTTGGGGACTGGATGTAGGCACAGGTTGTTGTCGAACCAGTATAAAAACTCTTGTGTGTTTGTTTCCTTCTTCCCTACTCTTTTAATTTTCGCTGTGCACTTTAATTACCGCTTTTACTTTTGGTTAAGTTTATATTTCTGTTCTTTACTTTCTTAACAACACAGTAAAAGCCTAAGAAGGGTAGATTTTTAATTAGTAAAGTTTCAGTAATAATTAATTCAACCCCCCCCCCCTTTCTTAATTATTTCGAGGTCACTTGATCCAACAGTAAATTGATTAATTTCCATCAGGCTCTATAAATCCTATTAAACTATGGCATGATTCAATAGTTGTTTCCATACTTAGGTAGATTCTCAATTTGGACATGGAAAACTCAAATGATCCTTTCCTCCATTCAATCAAGTCTCAACCTTACGCTCAAATTGTATTGATATTATAATGCAAGGAAAGATTAAACTTCGACTTCAATAGAAAATGTGTAAGGTCATGTAAGTTCACTTTTCATTGATCAAATTTGGCCAAGAAAGACGTCATAAGGAACTGGTAAAGATGTTTGTGGTAATGGAGCTTCTAGTCCAACTAGTGAAGCATGAAGCTTTCATAAAAATTTTAAGCATCGTATAACCCAAATTTAATGTTATCTTATGCACTACATTAGCTCATGACATCCTCACACATTGGGATATGGTGAAGATCAAGTTGAACAAGAAAATGATAAATAAAAAGGTCTTGTATGCTTGGATGTTGAAATTAGGTGGAATTCAACATACTTGATGTTAGAAGAAAATTTAAAACATCAAGAGACATTTTTAGAACTTATGTAGCCAGATGACAAGTATGTTAATGATTTGAAGATAGATAGAAAGTGTGCCTACTCGTGAATATTGAGACTATGCACGCTTAAGGTTACCATTTTTTGAAATATTTTTATGAAGCTACCATGTGTCTTTTTGGTTTATCTTATGTGATCGCTAATATATACAGGTTAGAGGCCTTTGAAATCAGAATGAAGATCAATGAAGCGTAAGTCTAAGGATGTGGGTATAAAGTCAATGATTGATAAAATGAGAAAAAGTAAATATTGGAGAGATCCTAACAATTTAAACATGTTATTGATTTTTCTTGTGTTAGACCCCATTATAAATTGATTTTTTAAAATGGGAGATTTGTCAAGTTTTTTTATTATGGTGTGAAAACTCAATTATAAGATAAACTAGTCTCTTGTTTGACATCTCTTTTTGAGGAGTGTAGTGATAGAATGAAGGGGATTCAAAGTGAGTCACAAGAAAATAAAACTAATGATCGTTAAAACTATCATCGGTTTCTCCAATCAACTAGGTCAAATGGGTCAAGTGGATGTAGTAATGATTGTTATGGCTATCATCAATGGCTATAGCCAATTCCAACAATCAAGTCGACCAACCAAATACAATCGAGTTAAGTAAATACTTAGAAGAATCCTTAGAGATCGAGGCTTTGGATGTTCTAAATTGGTGGATATTAGATTATGGATTATTTTTTATCCTTGCAAAGATTGCGTGAGGTGAGTTGGCTATACCTATCACCATTGTGGCTTTTGAGTTGACATTTAGCACTAGAGGAAGAGTGCTTGATCCATACCGTAGTTCCCTATCACCAAAAATGGTAGAAGCACTTATTTGCCTCAAGATTTGTTAAAAGGGGCACCCTCACCAGTGTTTACAAATGAGGATTTTGAGGAAATTAAGAAATTTGGGGAAGGTAAAATGAAATAAATTGCTTGATATAATATATTATTACCTAATAAATTATGTCTTGCTCAGTAATTGGATGTCTCTCTTTATTTTTCAAAAATGTTTTTCCCACAAGATATTGCTCATGCTGCCTCACTTGCTTTGAAGATTGTTGATTTCATTTAACAATCGTTAATTTCCATAGGTTCATTAATCTTAACTTGACTCAAGTACATGAATCTGGGTCTTAATTGTTATGTTATGGTTTATGTAAACTATTAGGTGTTGTTTTAAGTGTGTTTTCTTCCTTTATTGCCTTGATGAGTTTGTTGTCTTTGTTGGATATTGTTATGAAAATAGTCTTGCTTTGTCTATTTTCAAATAACATGTGTAATTTGTCTGAAAATATCACTTTTACATATGAACTCTCTTTAACTCTTTTCCTTATTTTATAATCTCATTATATTATATTTTTTAGGGAAAAGACTATGAGATACACTTTCAACTCAGTAATGGAGCCTTACCAGAAGCAAGTTATATTCAGGTATGAGATCTACATGCATTTTGCAATGTTTTTTTTTCTTTTGGAAAATACATTGTGCAGCCAATTTATTTGTTTTTTACTGGGTAAATACACTGTGCAATAGCTTTTTTCTTCTATTCATCATGTTTAAATGCTTATGTAGATGCAGGCATGAAAATATCCTTGTAGTTTTCAAAGAAAAGTACCCATTCTAACTAGATAAATGATATAAATTTTAGATGAATATTTAGTTACC
The DNA here is from genome assembly GCF_000004515.6 of Glycine max. NCBI lineage: Eukaryota > Viridiplantae > Streptophyta > Magnoliopsida > Fabales > Fabaceae > Glycine > Glycine max. Next base: position 12,253,380 of record NC_038246.2, on the reverse strand, counting down.
AACCAATGAGGATAGTAATTTCAAGATTTTGGTACTTATCTCATGATTGATTTTTATGCATTCTATTTTGGTCCATCCGAAGTGAAGTACCCACATCCAAAGTGAAGCACAAAGTTTATCATTCAAACTATCTTTTGTGAATTTTATCGTCTTAGGTCGTCAAAATTATGATAAATTTGAGGTATATATTAGAGTGGAGTTTAACTCTGTACTTTGATGGTGTAATCACTGTACTTTTACGGTTAGTTTATAGAGTTATTGACAAATGTTTAATTTTCCTTGGCTTTTCACTTTAAAATATACTGTTGTAAAAATAATTTATGGCAAACCAAAAAAATTATTGGCTGAGTCGCGGACAATGTCTCTTTCTTTAAGACGTTTCGTGACACTGCCAAAAATTGTGCAAGCAGACTATCAACCACGAAGTCCCCAGGATAAAACAGTCCAGATCACTGTATAAGATTCCCACTGCACTGAGGAAACCTTTCTAGAATTATACCCTCTTGCATGACTTGAAAAGTCACTCTAAAGCCACCTGAAAATATGACTTGAAAAGTCACTCTAACAGCTAACCGAAAAATATGACTTGAAAAGTCACTCTAATAGCCAACCGAAAATTTAGTGCGAAAGAAAGAAAGAGGGAGAAGTTTGTCGGAAATGCATCGGCTGAAATATGGGAGGGAGAAAGAAAAGTTGAGGAAATGCTTCTCAACTGGGACAAGAAAAAATAAAGAAAGGGGCTCTCTATATATAGGGAGTGAAACACTATTCAAGTGTTTACTCTGAGCGATGTGGGACTTGAAGTTTTTTTTCTTTTCTTTTTCAAACTTTCACCCATTGTCTCATTTGTTCTAACATATACATGTACCATACAAAGTGATGATAACTCCTTATATGTCATGCATGTTTCTAGCAATAAAGATTCTTTCAGTTAACTCTTCGAAGAACCGATTGAAAATAACTTAGTTGGCAAGAGCGACAAAAACTTGAAAGAGAAAGGAAGCCACCAGAGGATTAGCAAACATTAGCAAAAGTGGATGCTCCAATCCCATAATCCAACATTGGGTTCAAACTTCTCAAATAGATGGGTTATGCTTTAGGTTCTACACTTGGCAAGCAAGGTTCGAGTAGGACCGAACCAGTGGGATCGAAATCTAACATCACAAGTTGGTTTTGGCTTAAAAGATCTCCACACAAGGAGAAAAGGAAAAAGGAGGAAATCATGTTGGACAAGTAAAGTGTTGAATGATTTATTAAAAAATAGGCAAAATTACAAAATTGGTCCCCCACTTTATCTCTAATTTCGGATTTGGACCCCCTATAATTTAATTCACAAATTTGGTCCTCCAGTTTTATAAATCCCTGTAAAATTGATCCTGGAAGCCCGATTTCGATGTTGACCGTTAACCTCAGACGTTGACTGCCACGTGTCAACGTCTGAGTGGTTCCATGTAATGGCTTCATTTTTTGTAGGTAAAATTGCACTTTTGGTCTCCCAGTTTTACTCCAATTTCGATTTTGGTCTCCCTATAATTTAATTCACACATTTGGTCCCCTAGTTTTATAAATCTCTTTATAAATTGTTCCTGCAAAATTGGTCTTTTGAATGGTTTAGCCACTGGTGCTAGAGACATGGTAGGTCTTGATAAATCTCGCACTTCTTTTTCATCGTAAGTTTTTCACTCACTTGGAACCCAGAGAAAAATCACTCTTTGTCTCTCTCCCACTTCCAGGGTTGTTCAACTTGGAAAAGTGGCGCATGAATCCCAACCTGGGTCTAAAATTTCCAGATCTCTTACTTTAACAGGTTCTATAATAACCCCCTCTTTTTTTTTTCTTTTTTCGCTCCCCCATGCGGTATTATGTGTATACGACTACCTAAGTGGCCTATGTATAACAATGGTATTTTTGTTTGAAATTTGAAATACAACTTCTCTAGTAATAAAATTTGGCTGAATTTATAAAGGGATTTATAAAACTGGAGGACCAAATATGTGAATTAAATTATAAGGGGACCAAAATCGAAATTGGAGTAAAATTGGGGGACCAAAAGTGCAATTTTACCTATAAAAAATGAAGTCTTTATAGGGAACCACTCAGACGTTGACACGTGGCATTGACACATTGACACGTGGCAGTCAACGTTTAAGGTTAACGGTCAACGTTCAAATCGGACTTGCAGGATCAATTTTGTAGGGATTTATAAAACTGGGAGACTAAATTTGTGAATTAAATTATAGGGGAACCAAATCCAAAATTGAAGATAAACTGGGGGACCAAAAGTGCAATTTTGCCTAAAAAAATATAATTTGAATTAAGCTATTTTTTTAACCGTTGTAATGATAATTATTTTGATTTAATGTTTTCTAGTCGTTGGAATTATTTATATGTTTAAAAAAGTTTAGCCGTTGGGCAGCTAATCAATGTTTTATAGCCGTTGGAAGTGAATTATCACAAATTTATGTTATAAAAAGAGGTTTGAGTTTTGAAAAAAAAAAAAAAGAAGAAGAAGAGGGAATCATCTGAAATACTAAGAAAGTTGTTTTACAAAAAAATGAGTATTCATATTGTTTTGTTTCCGAGCAGTCTTTCGTATTATTGTGGATATTGGTTCTTGGTTTCTCTTTTGTGCAGAGAGTTCCCTTAATTGTAGAAGGTTGTTTTATCCTTGAGACGAGATTGTATATTACTGTACAATTTAGGCAAAAAGTTAAGGAACCTCTTAAATAAGACAACCCAATTTGCGGCCCAACCTCATATATTGTTTCTTATCGTGTTTGGAATTTACAGCAACAATTTTAAGACATTCATTTTCGATCATATATATCTATCAAGCACAATATCACTCCATAAGATTGCTCATGATATCGCCTCTGAAGGTATGACTTTATATGAATAAATTCAAGTAGCTACAGTAGTTGATAAATTGTCTCATATTTGGAAAGTTTGATTACTCAATTATGTATTAAGGGGAAAGCCAAATATAATACAAAAAAAGAAGTTCTTGCTATTGTCAAATCTACTTTTGTTATCCCAAAACAAAAAGTTAAAATTACGAGTAATAAAAAAGGACTGAAACCCCCACTCTGAACAACTCAGTTGTTATAACGGTGGTAATTCTTGTCATTGTGCTAGAAACTGTCGCCTTAATTTAATGAGAATCAACTTATTGCAATGATTTCTAAAGGGTGTTGGGTAGATACTAGCGCAACGCGTCATGTCTGCTATGATAGATCTTTGTTTAAGACATATATATGTTGCTGCTAAGAACCAAAATGTGTTATTTGGAGATTCCTACACCATTGTTGTTGGGACAAGAGAAGTGAAATTGAATTTTACCTCTAGGAAGATTGTTGTCATGAAAGATGTTATGTATACTCTAGAGATGACGAAGAACTTAATTTCATGCTATCTTCTCAATAAAGTTGGATTTACTCACCATAGAGGCTGATTTAATTGTATACCCTTACAAAGAATAATAATTTTGTGGGGAAGGGTTATGCTACTAATAGAATGTTTAAATTGAATATTAAAATGAATAAAGTTGTTTCTTCTTACATGTTATGTACTTCTAATGTTTGACATTTTAGGTTGTCATGTCAATAAACGAATTATTAAAAATATGAGTAATTTGAAATTAATTCCTAAATTATCTATAAATGATTTTGGAAATTGAAAATTTTGTAGTCAAGCAAAAATTACCAAGGCTCTTTATAGGTGGATAATTAGAGAAATTAAAACTCTTGATTTGATATATTGTGACATATGTAAATTTGATGAAGTGTTAACTACTAAAAATGGAAACAATATTTTATCACTTTTATTGGTGGTTGCTCTAATTTCACATATGTATATCTAATGAAAAATAAGAGTGATGTTTTTGATATTTTAAATGATTTGTTTATCAAGTAGAAAATTAATTAAATATGAAAATAAAGAGATTGCGTAGTGATAGAAGAACAAAATTTAATTATGAAATTAGAATTTCCATGGAATAATTTATGAGAAAACTGCACCATATTCTCCCGAAATGAATTGTAAAGTTGAAAAGAAAAATTAAACTTTTGTTGAATCTGTTATTGCTTCTTTTCTTCATTCTGGTGCTGCATCTTTTTGGTGGGGTGAAATTTAGCTAAATGTATATTAAGTTCTTAATAAAGTGCCTAAATCAAATAACAATTTTTTTCGTATGAATTGTTTAAAAACAAGAAACTCCCCTTTAAGGCTTTAACTTTTCCCACGAAGGTTTTGAGTCCTGAGTCTTGACCAATAAGTGCTTTTTTTTTTTTGTGTGTGTGTGCAATGATAGTTGTGAATTGTATGAAGAAATTTATAATAATTCACACAAATGTTATACCAATTGATGGAAACCCCTTAGTATTTCAAAATTCATTTACAATAATTTATTCTAGTTCTAGCTTTAAAAGTGTGGTTCGGAAGCAATTGTGTTACTCATGGACTAACCATCTCAACCGTTACCGTAACAGTTGTGTTAAAAAAGTTAAAGAAAGAACACCTAAATCATTGGATAGGGCGTGTTTAGAAATTTTCAGATCTTACTTATTTTTTTTTAAAGGAACATCTTCCAAATTTAAAGTTTAATTTAGACTTAAATACAATTTTTTTCCTTATAATTTAATTTTTTTATTTTTTTTATAATTTTTTCAATCTTTATCAGATATGTTTATTTTATTTTTTGTTCTTAAAGCATTTTAAAATAACAACTTGAAAAGTAAAAAAAAAAATTAAAGCATGCAAAATGTTATTTAAAACGCTTTAAAGATGTAAAAAAAATATATTTTGTAATGACTAATATTTTTTTTTTCAAAAAAATAAAATAAAAAAATTCTAAATTACAGGAATGAAAAAAATATTTAAGTCATTAATTTAATACATTTTGTCAAATTTCATTTTCTTAACTACAAAATTATTAATCAAAGTTGTATAACTAAGTACGTACTTTTAATATTTTAGAAATAATATTTTTAGTGAAATGTGAATTTCTTTTGTTTATACTTCTGGCAATATCTTTATCTTTTATATTATAATATTTAGTAGAACTTATTAAAATCTTTTTAAGATGAATACCATATCTTTGATTGAAATTTTCAATTAATGTTCAATGAATACAATAAAAAAAACTACAATCTTACTAATAAAATACATCATAATAAAATTGATCACATACTAATTCAAATTAATAATAAATATTTTTTTTTGTAAAAGAATATATGAATTTCTTTCTAGGCCATTTGGGGACCTAAACTGCTTAATTAACTTGCAGTTGCCATGCATGGTCCTGCCACTAGGAGATTTGGCAGTAATCGAGACCGATCAATTCGTTAGCATGGAGAAACGTCTTCCCTCTGAATGCTGTCTTCGCTCATGTTCGCCAAGGGATAAATCCGTAAGTAGCATGCTCCAATATATATATATATATATATATATATATATATATATATATATATATATACCATTAAATTGCATGTCAAATATATGATAGTTTCTTTTATTTTTTTACCTTGTTGACTATTGCAAATTAAAATTGATCACACCACTGAACTAGTGGATTAACTAGTAAGAAATTATTTTCACTTTTCTAGTAGTTTTGAATTTAAGTTTTGGGTTTACGGTTGCATTAAATATTTAGAAGATGAGTTTTGTTATCTTATCCGATTTGAACCTGGTTGAATTAACTAGTGGATACACGTGGTAATTTTTTTCTTTTTTGATGATTATGGTTTTCTTGCTTGCTGCATGACCTATAATTATGTTCCATACAAATTTACAAATGAATCGGAGACAAAGTTGGTGAAGAAATGACCTATAATCATTTTGCAACACTTATGCAAAAGATAAGGACCATTTTAAATTTTTCAATAAGTTAGGGACTAATATGCAACAGGGGTACAAAGTCAGGGACTAAATTGCCTATTTACTCATTTTGTTATCATTAAATGACGTGACATCTTTTAGGAGGCACGTCCACGTGTCATGCCACGTCATTCTTTAATGCAACGCTGGATAGTCCACGTGGCACTAAAATTGACCTCACTAACGGCATTACTTTAAAATTTAACGGAATGATTATTTTGTAACACTTATGCGAAGATAGAGATTATTTTGAATTTAATATTAAGTTAGAGACTAATACACAAAATGGATACAATTTCAGGGACTAAATTGTCTATTAACTCATCATTTATGTATATAAAAGTGAAATCGATAACCTTTGTAATTTAAATGGATCGATCCATTTAACTAAATAGAATAAGACTTTTGTTGTTGTTGCATTGAGCGCATAAATGTTACAACAACAACAACAACGCCTTATCCCACTAGGTGGGGTCGGCTACATGGATCAGCTTCCGCCATAATGTTCTATCAAGTACCATACTTCTATCCAAACCATTAATTTCGAGATCCTTTTTGATAAATCAAACGAGATAGCTCATTAATCAGCCATAATTTTAACACTAGGAAATAAAGAACCTATTAGATGCTAGACATAAAATATAATTTTATATAATTTAGTTAAAATTATAATTTTTTTTTATAATTTTCATAATTTATAGAAACCTTAATTTTTAAAAAATTATATGCATTTTTCTGAAATAATATTTTTTTCATTTTAATATAGTTTATATTTATATATTATCATCATCTAATTTTTGTTATAAGATGTCCACTAAATATTAGATAAGATTACAACTTATCTTGCTCTTATCATATATTTTGATCCTGTTTTCATATTCTATCGTACTTGACCACCAAATTAAGTCCGAAATATTGTAAAATACGTAACTACTATTAATTGAAGGTTAAAGAATCGTTAAAAAAAAATTGAAGGTTAAAGAAGAAAATGTGCATGCATGTTAAGATATACATCCCTCCCTTTGAAAGCTTAGAAACATATGGATTAGTCATAAAAATTTTACACCGTCAATCAACTTTTTTGTTGGTCATATATTTAAAGAAGTCAACACTTGTGCAGATTTGATTGTCTCCCGTAGTGCATTTCGTTTGTGGGATTCTATTCCTTTTGATTATGCAAAATTCAATAGGAACTGATATGCTCTGCCTAATTATAAGTTCAAATAGTGTTTATTTCATGGGTTGGTATTTTGGTTTAGGGGCGGATCCAGAATGAGATGAGAGGGGTCAATCACAAAACATAAAATATATTCAATAATTATATACTATTATTTTTTGTACAAAATATTTTATAACAAGGCTTTCATACATTAAATTACATTAATAATCTATCAAAACACATAACATCTTATAACAAAAACCCACTTAAGGTCTTTTTTATATGTCATGAAAATAATCAACAAACAATTATTAGTTAAAAAATTTCTTTTCAATGCATACTAATAAGTATTTAATACAAAATTTACCTTCCATCTTATTACCAAATGTAGTCTTGTTACTAAAACATGAAATATAAAATATGAAAAATTAAATATCTTTCTTGCATGTGGTGCACTATCTTTTAGCCTTTATCGTCGATGTCTAAAATGATTGCTATTGTACATTTCCATAGTTTGGAAATTATAACAATCTTTAATTAATCTAATGATTTATTTATATGACATTTGAAAACAAGAACTCATTCAATTTCTTCAAAAAAAAAATAGTTTAACAATTAAATATTAACAAAGCAAAAAAAAAGTTATTATATAATAACTAAAATTTAATGAAATATAATATTTAGATAAAATTTCTTAAAAAGGGATAAAAGTACTATTAATTTTATAATTTAAAAAAGTTAGAAAAGACAAACTGATCATATAATTACTAAATTTTGATAAAATATAATATTAAGATAAAATTTCTTTTAAAAAAATTACTATGAATTTTATAAATTAAAAAATAAAGTTAAAAGATAAAAATTATTTCCATAATAATTTAAATTTATAAAAAAATATAATCATTTTCAAATCAGATTTCTTTACTTAATAAAAAAGAAATCAAATTTCTATAAAATAAACAAACAACATGTAGTGTCCAGAGTCCACCAAATACGCATGACATCTTACGTGACACTCTGAGACACTGAGACACACATCAATCTTTCAAGTCAGCCCTGACATAGGAGCATGGAGGTCCAGCCCTTAGAACTCGGGCTTCCCAACTAACAAGTTATTTCTAACCTCTAATTATTTGAATATATTGTCATCTTGTATCTCTTGACAATTATTCAATTATCTACAAAATTACACATTATTTATAAGGTACAATTATCTACTAGCAATTATCTATAAGGCTACACATGATCTGTGAGTAACAATTATCTACTAGCTTTTATCTATATGCTATACATTATCTTTAACTTTATCTATAAGCTACCGGCTATTATCTACAAGCCAATAATTATTTGTAAGAGCTGTAACAACCCCTAGCAACAAGGACCCGCAACTCCTTCTACACACTATAAGTACCAGGTTCCCTCATACTCTCTCAACACCACAACACACACTTTTCACTTACGAGCTCTCACATGCTCTCATATGCATACTTTCTCATTTACTCTCCTAACTCATATACTTACTTGAGCGTCAGAGTCCTTTATTTTGTAGGTCCCCTCTCTTGTCCTCCTAACAAAGGTCACTCTCAGTCTGACGTGCGAAGTCTGGAAGCCCACCTTAGTCATGTCCACCCTGACATGTGTCATCTTCAAATTTTGGTAAGTACATTTGGCACCCACCGAGAGGCTGTGGTAAAACATATCTTGCGGTCTCTCGTTATCTCTTTCTTTCGCACCCATGGTTAGCACACAGTCTAGCCTCCGATGTGAGACTCTTTTCGAAGACTCCAATCCTCCTCCAGCAACCATGCCAGATACTGATACCCTCCAACAACTTCGGAACTGAATTGTGGAGATGGAGCGATGCCATAAGGAGGAGCTAAGAAAGCTATAGGTTGACCATGATCAGTTAGAGGCTAGTTTTAGACTCCCCCAAAGCGATGAGCACCCTGCTCATACATTGTCTGAGTGCACTCAAGGGGAATCATACCTCCGACGCATAGTCAACACTTAAGATAATCCAAGTCTCTCCCACATGCATTGTCTTATAGGGTAGACTACTCGTCGGCACCCTATGGTCCACCGTATCATCGAAGCTGACATGCCTAAAGGTTGGAAATCACTCAATCTAGAGCGGTATGATGGGATGACCGTCTAGATGAATATCTGGATGCTTTCTTGACTCAGGCAAATTTGTACACTAATGACGATGTGATCTTGTGTCGTGTCTTTCCAATGTCCCTCAAGGGGGCGACAATGACCGGGTACGATGGACTTCCTCCATGGTCTATTAACAGCTTCGACACTCCAGTCGAGCGCTTTAGTGCGCATTATGCAACTAGCCGATCACATTGCATGACATCGGCTGCACTGGCCAACTTGAGACAAGCAGATGATGAATCTCTCCAGAAATTAAGGGATAGGTTTGGAGGCATTGTCATCCAAATCCATAATCTCAACCCAGAGGTAGCATTACACTTCATTCTCCTCGCTTTACAGTCTGGCAAGTTTATGGACAGTCTATGCAAAAAAACTCCTAGTAGCATGGACGAGTTGTACGAACGAGCCAAAGGCTACATCCAGATGGAAGAAATATCTTGATTTAGGAACGAAGTCAGATAAGCCAGACAAAAGCATGACATGCGAGAAGGAAACACCAAGACCGATTCACACAAGTCAAACAAAAGGGACAAGTTAGACAAGCGTCACCCTCTCCCAAACGGGCCCAGGTATGAGCGTTACACACCCCTAATAGCCAATCACACTATAATCCTTGAGAGGTACCCATCAGGCTACCTTCAATGAAACCTCCAAAATTGGGGTTATATGCGAGCAAATACTGCTGATACCATTGCAGTATCAGTCATAACATAGAAGACTGTTTGGCCCTGCAGGACAAAATAGAATAGCTCATATAAGTTGGATACCTAGCCCAGTTTGTTAAGAGGCTAGACAACCACCAAGTAGGAGCGAGACTCGAAGGACACCAAAAGGAGCAACATAGGAATCACGATGTAGACAGAAGAAGAGACAAAGCAGAAGAATGAAGAAGACAAAGACACAATCAACCAAGACACGATCGACAATATCCACAAGAACAGGAACCTTCCTAACAAATAAGAGGGGTGATCAATACTATTGCGGGAGGATTCTCCTATGGAGGACAATCCAGCCAGTCCCACAAATGCCACCTCCACGTCATCCTGGACATCGGCATCAACTATGTCGATACACCATCACCACGAAGTCTTCCTTTTATCAATTTCACAGATAAAGACTTCAAGGGTATCAACCTCATCAATGAAGACGACCCCATGGTTGTCTCCATCATAATTGCCAACTTCATGGTGTCCAAGCTCCTCATCGACCAGGGTAGCTCCACTAATATTTTATATTGGAAGACACTCTAGAGACTTGAAGTTTCACCTAACACCATCCAACCTTATGTCAGTCCACTCCTCGGCTTCATAGGGAAGCGAGTAAAGACCAAAGGTTATGTAGACCTTATGACTACCTTCGGTCAAGGCTCGCTCTCCATAAGCTTTACAATCAAGTATCTAATCATTGATGCAAATACCTCTTGTAGAAGCAAGCTTCATGATGAATCAAGATTGATTCAAGGAGTTTTGATGATAACAAAGATAATGACAGAAAGCTCAAAAGTCAAGATCACTTCATGATAACAAAGATGATGACATTCAAGAATGAGTTCAAGATTGAGTCAAGAACACTTCAAAAGATTCAAGATTCAAGATTCAAGAATAATCAAGATCAAGATTCAAGACTCAAAGATTCAAGAATCAAGAGAAGACTTAATCAAGATAAGTATTAAAAGTTTTTCAAAACATTGAGTAGCACAAGAAGTTTTCACAAAATCATTACCAAAGAGTTTTACTCTCTGGTAATCGATTACCAGATTATAGTAATCGATTACCAATGCTTTAAAACGTTAAAATTTTCAAAATTCAAAATGAAGAGTCACATCTATTGATGTGTAATCGATTACACCTTTATGGTAATTGATTACCAGTGACTGTTTTCGAAAAATTCATTTCCAAGAGTCACATTTCTTCAAGTGACTTGTTTCTGAAGATTCTTTCAAAAGTCATTAGGAATGGCCAAGAGTTACAAGTTTTAACTTGAGTCATCAGGAAACTATAAATATGTGACCTTGGCATGGAACAATCTCATTTTTTATTCATCTCAATCATCTTTCAATATTTTCTTTCATCTCTTTCAATAGTTTTTCTGTTTCATCTTCTCTTCATCTTTCTAAAAGTTTTTGTTCAAGACTTTCTCTTTCAAGAAAAGTTCTTTGTTCAAAAACTTGTGCTATTCATCTTTTTCATTCTCTTCTCCCTTTGCCAAAAAGAATTCGCCAAGGACTAACCGCCTGAATTCTTTTTGTGTCTCTCTTCTCCCTTTTCCAAAAGAACGAAGGACTAACCGCCTGAATTCTTTTGTGTCTCCCTTCTCCCTTGTCAAAGAATTCAAAATGACACAGTCTGAGAATTATTTTGATTCTTCCCTTTCCCTAAAACAAAAGATTTCAAAGGACTAACCGCCTGAGAATTCTTTTGTTTCCCCATTCACTAAGTTTGAAAGGACTAACTGCCTGAGAACTTTGTCTTAACACATTGGAGGGTACATCCTTTGTGGTGCAAGTAGAGGGTACATCTACTTGGGTTGTTGACTGAGAACAAGAGAGGGTACATCTCTTGTGGATCAGTTCTAGTGGAGGGTACATCCACTAGGTTGTTCAAAGAGAACAAGGGAGGGTACATCCCTTGTGGATCTTTGCTTGTAAAAGAATTTTTACAAGGTTGAAAAGAAATCTCAAGGATCGCAGGTCGCTTGGGGACTGGATGTAGGCATGGGTTGTTGCTGAACCAGTATAAAAACTTTTGTGTGTTTGTCTCCTTCTTCCCTACTCTTTTAATTTCTGTTGTGCACTTTAATTCCCGCTTTTACTTTTGGTTAAGTTTATTTTCTATTCTTCATTTACTTAACAACATAGTAAAAGCCTTAGAAGAGTAAATTTTTAATTAGTAAAGGTTTAGGAATAATTAATTTAACCCCCCCCTTCTTAATTATTCTGAGGCCACTTGATCCAACACCTCTTACTTTTCTTTGATTGGCAAGATGACGCTCAATGAGCTTGGAGCCATCATCTCCACACTGCATCTAAAGATGAAGATCCTTACCTTGATAGGAGAGATCGTGACTATCAAGGCAGATCAAATGCAAGTACGATAGTGCTACGTAGAAAGCTTAACGGTGGCACCTTATCCTCCCACAATGGAGCTTGCCAAACCTCACCCCACAGGGCTGAAGGTACTCAAGTCATAAGCGTGGAAGAAGGGCCTTCAATTCTATTGGACCAGCGACCTCAATAACTTAATAGGGATAGACTTAGAATGCAAAATAAGCAACAATCAATTTAATAATGTTCTTTAAACATGAAAGAAAAAATTGATTGCAATAAAATAAATGAGATAAGGGAAGAGAGAATGCAAACACAGTTTTTATACTGGTTCGGCAAAGTCCGTGCCTACGTCTAGTACTCAAGCAATCCCACTTGAGATTTTCCACTCCCTTTGTAAAAATTCGTTTACAAAGTCTGAACCATATAGGGACAACCCATCCCTTGTGTTCAGGAATCATTACAACTTAAGAGACCCCCAGTCCCTTAATCAATCTCTTTGAATGAGAAGAAATAAAGAAGAATTCTCTCTTGAAGAGAAGGATATTATAATTGAAGTCCATGGAGAAACTCTTAATGGATTTGCAAGTGTTTGCCTAAGAGTTTCTTTTGAGAGAGCATTTGCCAATGAAGTTCTCTTGGAATCTCTTTCATTTCCTTTTGAGAGGATAAAACATTTTGAACAAGCAAAACTCTCTCATCAAAATTCATGCCCAAGTCACCTATTTATAGGCCTTTGATGGCCATTCACAAATCCAATCAAAAGATATGACTGTTGGTAGATTTTCTGAAAATTCTCCACTAGTAATCGATTACAATGTTTGTGTAATCGATTACACAATTATAATTTGAAGGGTCATGACTTTTGAATTTGAATTTCAGGAGTTTCGTTGCTGGTAATCGATTACAGACATATGGTAATTGATTACATGTTCAAAATTCAAATTCAAAACCCTTTTCAACAGCTCTTTTTCATTCTTCCCTTCTGGTAATCGATTACTAGAGCCTTGCATGACTTTGAAACCCTTTTTTTTAGGCAAGGCTTGATCTTTAGTGAATCTTTAAACAAGGCTTTGTTTGTTGAAGCAATCTTGAATTAATCTTGAAGCAAATGCTTATCCTTTGAAGCGGCCTTGTTTGATTCTTCTTTGGCATCATCAAAATTCATGTATTCATACATTCACAAATTCAAGCCTTGACCATCTACCAAGCAAGCCTTGACAAAAAATTCAATGTAGATCCGCGTGATGACACTTCTGACAGAGGCCTAAAGCCTATCGAAACCCAGGCAGTGCACGTAACTCAGTAGGAACCTCACTAGTCATGAGCGCAGACGCATCATTGATGTCCTACATAAGAACACAGACCTGCTCGTTTGACAACCATTTGACATGCTAGGTATCTACCCGGCATTATCTGCCACAAGCTCGCCATCTGTCCCTAGGCTAAATTGGTATCACAGAAGAAAATTAAGATGGGAGAAGAATGACGCAAAGCTGTGAGAGAAGAAGTGGACAAGCTCCCTAATGCCATCTTCATTAGAGAAGTCAAATATTCCACCTGGACAAGCTGTGATGGAGCATTCGGGTTCCAGGTACTAAGCTTCCTAGATGCTTACTCTGGATACAACCAGATCAAGATGCACGCTCCAGATGAGGAGAAAACAACATTCATCACTGAAGATGTCAACTTCTGCTACAGGGTCATGCCCTTTGGCCTAAAAATTGCAGGTGCTACATACTAGAGATTGATGAACCAAATTTTCAAGCAACAAATCCGATGAAAAGTCGAGGTCTATGTCGACGACATGGTCGTCAAGTCTCATAGCATAGCCCAACACGTGGCAGACCTGGAAGAAGTCTTTGGAAAGCTCTACAAATGCGACAAAAAGGCCAATGTCAAATGGCGAATATGCACAAACTACACTGATCTAAAAAAGGTGTGCCTCAAGGATGCATACCTTCTGCCCAGCATTGACAGGCTAGTTGATAGAGTGTTCGGGTTCCAGGTGCTAAGCTTCCTGGATGCTTACTCTGGATACAACCAGATCATGATGCACACTCTAGACGAGGAGGAAACAACATTCGTCACTGAAGATGCCAACTTCTGCTACAGGGTCATGCCCTTTGGCCTAAAAAATGCAGGTGCTACATACTAGAGATTGATGAACCAAATTTTCAAGCAGCAGATCGGATGAAACATCGAGGTCTATGTCAACAACATGGTCGTCAAGTCTCATAGCATAGCCCAACACATGGCAAACCTGCAAGAATTCATTGGAGAGCTCTACAAATACGACATGCACCTCAACCTTGAAAAATGTACTTTTAGGGTTGGCGAAGGAAAGTTCCTAGGCTTCATGATCACACATCAAGGAATAGAAGCCAACCTCAACAAATGCACTTCTTTCATGGAGATGCGTAGTCCTACTAACATCCAGGAAGTATAGAAGCTAAATGGAAGACCAACATCTATGTCTAGGTTTCTCCCCAAAGCGAAGCCTTTCTACACATTATTCAACAAAACCGAGTCATTCTTGTGGGACGAAACTTGCGAAGAAGCTTTCGTAGCCTTCAAGAAGACCATTGCTACACCGCTGGTCTTGAGTCGACCCAGGCCAAGAATAGCCTTACTCCTATATCTCTCAGTAGCCGATGAAACCGTTAGCTCAACCCTTGTACATGAGGAAGGAAAGCACCAGCTCCCTATCTACTTCACCAACTGCATACTTCATGAAGCCGAGAAGCGCTACCAAATTATAGAAAAGGTGTAGTCAAGATGAACTACCCCATCAAATAGGTTTTGTGAAAGCCTAAACTAACAAGGAGGATGGAGACCTAGTCCGTAGAACTTTTAGAGTTCAATATCCAGTACGAACCCTGCGGCCACATGAAGACATAGTTCATGGCAGACTTCCTGGCAAAATTTGTTGGGAACGACAAAACCACCCCTGATTGGTGGAGTCTCTATGTTGACAGCGCGTCTAACGTGAAGGGAAGAGGGGTAGGAATCATCCTCAAAGGTCTTAAAAATGTCATCCTGGAGCAAGCCCTCAAGCTCAACATCAAAGCCTTAAACAATCAGGCCGAGTACGAGGCGCTCATTGCAGGTCTAAAACTAGCAAGAGATGTCGGGGCCAAAAAGCTACTATGCTACACAGACTCATATCTTGTCCAAGGGCAGGTTGCCAAGGAGACAATGCTGCTCAAGTACTACCACATTGCCAAAACTCTCATTAAATACCAAGAGCAGTTAAATACCTACTAGTGGCAATCAATTACTTCACCAAGTGGATCGAGGCAAGATCACTGCGACAAATTACGGCCAATGAGGTGGAGAAGTTCACCAGGAAGTACCTCATATGCAGGTATGGCCTCCCGTACGCCATTGTCACCGACAACGACACCCAATTCAAAGCTCAGAACTATGAAGATTTCCTGATGACACTAGGTGTTAAGCACCTCATCACCTTTGTCAAACATCCCTAGACCAACTGTCAATCGGAGGCAACCAACAAAGTCATCCTTAAGACCCTATGTACTAGACTTGACAAGTCTAAGGGTCTATGAAAAGAGGAAATCCCTAGTATACTCTTGGCCTACCACCGTTCACCCTAGACAACAACCAATAAAACTCCTTACTGACTTATATATGGCATAGACACGACGATCCCTGTTGAAGTCGGGGAACCGTCAACAAGGAGACTGTTCTTCCAGCAACAATAAAATGAAGAAAACATGAAGGTAGAACTCGTGACAATAGATGAAGTCCAAGAAATGATCAGGATTAGAGAAGAAGCTACCAAGCTTCGAGCAGCAAGGAGATACAATACAAAGGTTCAACCATGATCCTTTCAACCCGACAACCTCGTATGGCGAGTCTAGACAACAGAGTGTATAGACTACATGAACTGGATGGTAAGGCGATTCCAAGAAAAGGGAACACTACCCACTCACATCCCTTCCTTTTTATGATTTTCTTGGGTCAACTTTACAGGGGCTTGTTAAACCCAAGGTTCGTCCTTGGTAAGTCTTCATGACATGTATGTTGGATCAAGTGGCCTCGGAATAATTAAGAAGGGGGGTTGAATTAATTATTAGTGAACCTTTACTAATTAAAAATCTATCCTTCTTAATGTTACTAGATTCAATTAGGCTTTTACTATAATGTTAAGAAAGTATAGAACAAAAATAGAAATAGAAACTTAACCAAAAGTAAAAGCGATAATTAAAGTGCACAGTGGAAATTAAAGAGTGTAGAGAAGAAGAAGACAAACACCAAGAGTGTTATACTGGTTCGGCAACAATCCGTGCCTACATCCAGTCCCAAGGCGACCTGCGATCCTTGAGATTTCTTTTCAACCTTGTAAAAACCTTTACAAGCAAAGATCCACAAGGGATGTACCCTCCCTTGTTCTCTTTGAACAACCAAGTGGATGTACCCTCCACTTGAACTGATCCACAAGAGATGTACCCTCTCTTGTTCTCAGTTACAACAACCCAAGTAGATGTACCCTCTACTTGTACCACAAAGGATGTATCCTCCAATGTGTTAAGACAAAGTTCTCAGGCAGTTAGTCCTTTGAAACTTTGTGAAGGGGAAACAAAAGATATCTAAGGCGGTTAGTCCTTTGAAATCTTTTGTTTAAGGGAAAGGGAAGAATCAAAAGAATTCTCAGACTGTGTCGTTTTGAATTCTTTGAAAAGGGAGAAGGGAGACAAAAGAATTCAGGCGATTAGTCCTTCGTTCTTTTGGAAAAGGGAGAAGAGAAACACAAAAAGAATTCAGGCGGTTAGTCCTTGGCGAATTCTTTTTGGCAAAGAAAGAAGAGAATGAAAAGATATAACACACTTTTGTTTTCTGTGAAAGAACAAGGTTTGGAAACCAAAAAACTCAGAAAGCTTTTGGCAAAGGAAGAAGAAGAAGAAGAAGAAGAAGTTCAAAAAGATGTTCAAAAAGATTCAAAGGTTGTAAAAGTATATCTTAAAAGTTATTGAAATGCAAGTCAAGGTCTTGCTTTTATAGACTCTTCATGTCTGGTCAAGAAAAACATTGGAAGAGCTATAACCTTGAGAAAAACCTGAAAACCATTGGAAGAGTTACATCTCTTGATTTTTATTCAAAACTTGTCACTGGTAATCGATTACCAAAACCATGTAATCGATTACACAAAGCATTTTATGAAAAGATGTGACTCTTCACAATTGAATTTGAATTTCAACGTTCAGATACTCTGGTAATCGATTACCAATATATTGTAATCGATTACACCATTTAAAAAACAATTGGAACGTTGCAAATTCAGTTAAAAGCTTTTGAAATCAAACTTTGCCACTGGTAATCGATTACAAGAAACTGGTAATCGATTACCAGAGAGTAAAAACTCTGGTAACTTAAAAAATTTTGAGAAAAACTCTTTTGAAAAACAAAATTGTGCTATGTTTGTTTTTTGAAAAATCTTTTCAATACTTCCCTTGTGAAGTCTTCTTGATTTCATCTCTTGAATCTTGAATTTATCTTCTCTTGAATCTTGAAATCAAACTTCTCTTGATTCTTGAATCTTCTTGATTTCTTCTCATGAAGCTTGAAATTAATCTTTGATCTTGAACTTGTTGACTCAATCTTGAAATCATTCTTTGGGATTTTTGTCATCATCTTTGTCATCATCAAAACTAATTGAATCAACTTGATTCATCATCATGAAGCTTGCTTCTACAATGTACATCACTGGTCGCAACTCCACAGGCTCGTCAAACCCAAGGCCCGCCCTTGGTGAATCTCACAAGTTGGTTCTCCAAATGCAAAACCTAAGGTCCACCCTTGGAGAGTCCTATAGGGTCACATATTACATCTCCAGTATGTGCCACTCCATGAGTGAGACATATGCAAGAGCACGACATTACGTCTCTAGGACGTACCATTCCATGAGTGACATGTATGTAAGAGCTCAACATTAAGTCTCCAAGATGTGCCACTCCATGAGTGACACATATGCAAGAGCACAACATTACGTCTCCAGTATGTGCCACTCCACGAGTGACACGTATGCAAGAACACGACATTACGTCTCTAGTACGTGCCACTTCACAAGTGCACATATGCAAGAGCATGACATTACGTCTCTAGTACATACCACTCCACGAGTGACACGTATGTAAGAGCACGACATTATGTCTTGAGTATGTGCCACTCCACGAGTGACACGTATACAAGAACAGGGCATTACATCTCCAGTATATGCCATTCCACGAGTGACATGTATGCAAGAGCACGACATTACGTCTCTAATACGTGTCACTGCAAGAGTGGCACCTATGCAAGAGAACAACACCACATCTCCAGTAGATGCCACTCCATGAAGTGACACGTATGCAAGAGCATGAAACATGCGCTACACACATTGGGCTCACCAAAATCTAAGACGGACGCGTCTCTAGTCGATTCTCCAAAGGCTCGTCAAACCCAAGGTTCACCCTTGGTAAGTTTCATAGGTTCACAAAACCCAACGTCCATCCTTTGGAAGCCTCAACGCAGCTCTACAGGCTTGTCAAAACCCAGGGCAAACACGTCCTTGTCCAAGGCTCGTTAAACCCAAGGTTCACCCTTGGTAAACCCTTCTTTTTCTAAGTTCTATCTCCATAAGAACTCAAGGTACGCAAGGTCTACCCTTGACAATCATTCCTATTCCTAACTCTTATCTATGCAGGGATACAAGAACATAAAAAACCCAAGGTCTACCCTTGGTAAGCACTCGCACAAAACCCAAGGCACCCTCCTTGATAAGCTCACTCCTTAAGAACCATGACTACCACAGTCAAAGGTCTAGGTTCCACAACATGAACTACCACCACAATGGTCGACAAGACCTTCAATCAAGTGAAAGTCATAGTTACTTCTCACAATCATCAGGGGAGAAACTCAATAGGCCAAGATGACCTATCACCAAACTGGTTGACAAGACCTTTAACCAAGTGCAAATCACACTAACTCCACACAAGCACCAGAGGAGAAGCTCCACAAAGAAGCACCACTACATGAGTGACAAGACCTTTAATCAGGTTGAAATCAAACCTAAGATTATTTCATCTACTACTTTACTTCACACTAGACCACCAAAGTCTTGCCTCCACATCGACAAGGTCTTGCTTCATTCATTATCAAATATTTCACTCTCACAGCTTATTCATACTACCACAAGTAATGGAGCATTACATAAACAAAGGCAACATACATAACATACACATAAGGCAAAATTCGTCAACAAAGGAAAATCATTTGCATTGAAGAAAATATAATAATTTTCATCATTGCAAGGCCTATGTGGCCAAAATCCAACAGTGAAGGAAAAAAGAAGATAAACAAATAAACAATAGCCTAAACATTGGCCCCAACATCCTACGCCTCCTCGCCAGCCTCTTCCTCAGCAGCAATATCTTCCTCGTCAAGCAGAACACCGTCCTTCACATCCTTGAAAAGGTCAAAAAGACCCAAGTCAAGGTCCTTGGTGAAGAACCTGGCTTGCCTAATAGCCTTTTGAAAGCCCCTTTCATGCTACTCCACAGCCTTGTTGTTGTACATTATCATCTCCTCCTCAAGCTCCTGGTTGGTCTCCCTCTCTAGCCACCCACAGCTCGAACTCCTCTAGCCTGGACTTTGACTCTTTCAGCCAAGCCTTTAAATCAACAACAACCTTGGCAAGCTCATCCCTCTCTGCCGCAATGCCTTCCACCTTGCCAGCCAAGTCATTTTTCTCTTCCCACAAGCCCTTGCAGTGTGCGGACAGTTCATCACCGTCCAACCTTGTGAACAACAACTTGGGCAAGACACTACCAACCTTGGAAGAAATTTAGTGGTTTGACCTCACAACTTCAGGGAACGCGATGGTGGCGTTAGCTACCTTAGAGTGCTCTTGTCTATAAACCATGCAAGCAGTCTATTTGGTGACCTCCGTCTCGAAGGACAAAACCTTGCGCAGAGTCTCTTGGTGTCGTTGTCCATTCTCCTTCAAAATCGCCAAGCTTCTCAAGAGGAAGACTTTGGCAGAATTCATAGTGTTCTGCACCCCAACTGACTGGATGAGGTTTCTATCACAGGATGACACAAAGCCAGTTGGGGTCTTCTTCTTCGGTTTGTAATTTGCACCCCACAATG
This sequence comes from Glycine max, assembly GCF_000004515.6. Taxonomy (NCBI): domain Eukaryota; kingdom Viridiplantae; phylum Streptophyta; class Magnoliopsida; order Fabales; family Fabaceae; genus Glycine; species Glycine max. The sequence continues at coordinate 12,232,996 of NC_038246.2, read as the reverse complement.
AATCATACAAGTGATCCAAAGAGACATGGGGATGAGAAGATGAGGAAGGCACCGCCGCTGCCAACACAATAAAAGGTGGAACCGGTGGAGCCAAAGAAGGAAGAGGCGGCATCAAAGGAGCATTAGTGGTCTCCACACCAGCACTCAACAAGGGTGTGGCAACGTTGGAAGAAGATGTCGCAATAGAACCAACTGAAGTAGCCATCGCACCAACTCCAGTAGCAGGAGTGTCCTCCTAAAAAGGTATGACATGAGGAGGTGGAGGAGCAGGAGTAGCAACAACAATAACAGTGGAAGCAGGAGCCTCAACAACCCTTGGAGCCGGAGACACATCTTGCAAACTTGGAGGGTGACCCAAACCAAGTGTCAACCCTGTAGCTTGCCTTAGAGCTCAAAGGCTCAAAGGAGCCCTCAACTTCTTGCAGCCTGACACCCCAGTGTCATCATCTAGCTTCCTCTTAGTCAAAACATAGAAACGAGCATTGGGGGCGACCTTAACAATACCAACAATAGAGCCAATCTCATCAACAGGTTGACCCCTTTCTCCAATAACAGGGGGGACAGTAGATGGTGGCACAGTCCCATCAGTAGGTTCGACCTGCTTCATAAGGGGCTTGAATTGACAAGACAAGGTACAAAATTTATCGTCTAAGGCAACAAGAGGATCGCTTTCCAAAGGAACAAACAGAATGGCCCGTGCGTCCAATGAGGTCGATAGCTGTTCCAAAATAGCTTTGTCATCAAAAAATCCTCGTCAAATGACTTGAACCTAATGGGGTCAGACTGCCAATAGAATGAGAAGCAGGTCTCCCCATCTCTGTGAAACATAAGTGGCAAACCATTAGCCACGACATCAGTAACCAGGACCTTGAAGAAACGATCCTTGAAGTAGCAAAAGTTGTTTAAGTCTAAATCAAACAGTTTATTGAACACACTGCTCAAGGACACCTAGCCAATCTTGCTAGTCAGCTTCATCCGAAAGAAAAATAGAAAGACTAGCACACTAGGTCGGATGTTAAAGAAGGGGCACAAAATCTCAAAGGCCATCATCATGGCCCGATTGTTCAGGTATAGTTGGGAAGGAGCCATATTCAAGTGCTCAAGAAGAGCACACTAAAAAGTGGTCAAGGGAAGAACGAGACCCAAGACCTCAAATAGACATCTATACATAAAAAAGAAGGAAGGATTGCCTGACGCGCCCTCAAGAAAGGGAGGTCATCACTCCCACAAGCCTGGACGACTACCTTGTAGGAGTCCTCAGGATTTTCCAGCTTCACCTAGTGTTGGAGAGCAGTGATACTTGCTGCAGAGGTGAGGGAGGATTTATACTTCAAAACATCGTCCCTTACCCACTCATAGCCAGCAACGACAGGGGGGACGATGGCGACCCAATGCTATGGCTACGTCGCACGCAGGGAGATGCCCTAACATCCCCATCGCTTGTCCTTACTCCCTTAGGAGTAGAAGGAGGGAGAATCACCATGATCGAGATAGACTCCCTGACCAGGGAAGCAATGAAAGGCCGCACCCTCCGTGGAGGTGGGAGGTTCCTCTACCAATATGGTGCGAAGCCCTCAACCTCTCTGAGGAATAGGATTCGCTATCAGAGGCACTACGACAAGTATCCACCGAGGAGGAACCACCAATGAAAATGACTTCTCGATCCATTAGGGCTTGAGAAGCTTGAGAGATCTTCAACTCTCACACCTGTCGAGGTTACCACTCTTGACACTGAACAACATGTGTCCATGCTTAAGGGCTCGATAAACTCATCACCTTTCTACATGTCAAGGCTACTACCCCGGACATCCGACAAACTCCCTTGATGTGAGACAACCTCTTTCGATACATCAGAGCTTAGAGGGCTTATGTACTATACAACATCCACCAAATACACGTGGCATCTTACGTGGCACTCCCAAACACATGTCAACCCTCCATGTTAGCCTTAGCATAGGAGCACAAACATCCAGCCCTTAGCAGCTGGGCTCCCCAACCAACAGGTTATCTCTGACCTCTAATTATTTGAATATATTGTCATCTTTTATCTCTTGGCAGGTATTGAATTATCTACAAAGTTACACATTATCCATAAGGTACAATTATCAACTAGCAATTATTTATAAGGTTACACATTATCTGTAAGTAATAATTATCTACTAGCTTTTATCTCTAAGCTATACATTATCTCTAACTTTATATATATGCCACCGACTATTATCTACAAGTTGTTAATTATTTGCAAGGGCTGTAACAACCCCTACAAACAAGGACCCACAGCTCCCTCTACACACTATAATTATCAGGTTCCCTCGTACTCTCTCGGCACCACAACACATGCTCTTCACTTACGAAGTCTCACCTACTCTCATACGCATACTTTCTCATTTACTCTCCTAACTTATATACTTGAGCGTCAGAGTCATTTGTTTTGTAGGTCCCCCCTCTTGTCCTCCTAACAAAGGTCACTCTCCGTCCAGCGTGCGAAGTCCGGGAGCCCACCTTAGTCATGTCCACCCTGATGTGTGCCAGCTTTGGATTTTGGTAAGTACACAATATTAATATATTAATTTTTTTAATTGAAAAAAATTAGGGGGGCTAAGATCCCCCTTATGCCAGTGTTGGTGTTAACATATATAGTTGGGATGAACTAGATTGACTATGAGTGTTTATAAAAAAGATAAATCATGCGAGAAATTTAAAACATAAATATTTTTTTGTCATTGAAACGTAAATATTAATGATGTGTTCAAATTTCACTATTAGAGTGTGTTTGGATAGAGAATTTTAGTTGAGGAAAGTAATTTATCAGAGAATTTGAATTTTAGTAATCTAGAATTCATTATTTGGATGTTTTTTTCGTGAAGAATTTAAAATTTTAGAATTTTAAACAACTAAAAATATGGAATTTCAATTTTCTTCTAAAAGGTGAGAAATTGAAATTCTCTTCTTACAGTCTTCTTCAAGAAACAACGTTTGAGCTCGTAGAACATCAATCGGGTGTGAGCGTAGAGGAACACGTATAACTAGCACACCAACCATATCTTCTTTTTTTCATTCATTTTTTTTCACCCTCATAATTTTAATTTTTTTATCTAAACACAAAATTTTGAAAATAAAAGAATTTCAATTGAAGTATTTGAAATTCTTAGAATTTAAAATTTCTCAGAATTTTAAATTTCCTCATCCAAACACACTCTTAATCTTTATTTCTTTTCTTCATTTTTTATGAGTTTAAATTTCCACTACATATAGTATATTAATGCCATTTAATAGTGATTATGCAATGTGTGTATGAGTATTCTATTAACTGTTAAGGTATAATCGCATTTGAATCTTATTGTAATTTTTTCTTCTTTTTTGAGAGGGTAATTATTTCAAATAAGGATGCATGCACTACTAAAAAACTTGTTTTTTATGACGCACATTCTAAGACGGTTATACTAAGACCGCCTTAGAATGTGACGCGATGACATTTTTGTAATTAAAATTATTATATTTTATTTTTACGACGCACATTCTAAGACTGACATGAAAAAATGTCTTAAAATATGACACGGTGGCATTTTCGTAATTAATGAAAACTTAAACTACGACGGGTTTCTTAAAGAACCGCCTTCATATTCGTTCATTTACTACTAACCCTAGCTAGCTTCAGTGGTTTCAATCTGAGGCATAAGGCTCTTGCGCCGCACCCCACTCCTCCCCTCCAAACCCATGTATGATGCTGCACCGCAATCCTTTCCTCCAAACCCTCCCTGCCACATAATAACCAAGCCTTCATCTTCTCCTTCCGCTCCAAACCTTCTTTTTTTCATTCCCATTCCCACTTTTTCTATTTCTTCAAATTTTCTCTCTTCCATCTTCTTCTTCTCAATCGTCATGTTGCCACGTGGTTCGAATCTCCACCGAGACCTTGGAAGTCTCGCCGCCGCCTCCGCCTCCGGGTTTCAACTTCCGCCCCTTCCAATAACTACACCAACCTGTGCTGGCTTCTTTCGCGATGTTCCACCAAGGAAGGTCGTCTTGTCGATCGAGGATTTCGGCAGTGGCGGAGATGGGAAAACATCCAACACCAAATCGTTTCGGAGGGCGATTCGGTACATGTAGTGCTTCCAGAACCGCGGTGGGGCCCAGCTTAATATCCCCACCGGCAGTTTCAATCTCACAAGCAATTTCACGTTTTTTCTTCACCACGGTGCCGTTATTCTCGCCTCTCAGGTTCCAACTTTCTTTTATTTATTTTATATTTCTTTTGTTTTGTTTTTGAATTTACAAATTTATGCGTGTTTAAATTAATTTATTTTGTTTGAATAAAAAAATGATAATAATCGGCTGGGTTGACGAAGGAATACGTGGGTGCAGCTTCAGATTCACATGTGGTTCCGATTTGGGTTTTTTGTTAATGAAAAATTAAAATAAATTTACATATTTAACTGCTATTTCATTAATTTAAACTATTATGTGGTTTTGTAGGACAAAGTGGGATAGTGAATGGTCAAGGAAGGATGTGGTGGGAACTTTGGTGGAACAGAACATTGGAGCACACGAGAGGGCACCTCCTTGAACTAATCTACTCGGATAATGTTCTTATATCAAACCTCACCTTTCGAAATTCTCCTTTTTGGACCATCCATCCTGTTTATTGCAGGTTTGATCTTTTTGGCTATATATTTTTACTTCTATGACTTGTTTCATGGTTTAAATATTTATTTTTTGGAATGTGAACTTAGGAATGTACAATATTTTCATATTTGTTATAAGCTTTGAAAAATTATTCCTTAATATTGTTCAATTCCAAGAAAGTAGTAATCTCATGTTTTACTACTTCAATTTTTACTCAAATGATAAAGGGTAAATAAGAGGAAGGTCAACTTATTGAAGAAGCTGAACATAGCCCTACAAATCAATCGAAAAATAAACTAGCTCTGCGGAAGTGTCGTGCGGAATTGATTACCAGCTTACAGCTATTGGGTGATTATGAGTCCTTACTGACACCACCTCAACTTGTTCTTGTGGAAGCCAATCAAGCTGCTGCCAAAGCTATTATGTTCTTATCATGAAACCCTGTTGGTAGTGGATGCTTCAAATATATGAGCACGAATGACATGCCGATGAAATGTTGTGAGTAAATTCTTATGTTGTGGTAATCAAAATCTGTAAAGTTCTTTTTTTCTGTAGCATTTGTACTTCTAATTGATATGTATCCTTTTTATAATTTTATTTTTAGGTTCTAACTGAGGCAGAGATAGGGTTAAACTGCTGGAGTGGACCAAAGTTAAAATAATCCAAGGAATCTATGGAAAGATAGAAAATCTGTTGGGCTGATAAATCTGTTGGACTAAAGTTAAACTACTGTGGTATTTAATCATTTTTTTATACGCCTGTGGCATTCAATCATATTTTCAAAATTTGGTCATAATGTAATGCTCTTTTTGCCTCTCTATTATTTACTTTTCATATAAGGCTATCTCATAAAAGTCTATTCATATGTTTGTTCTGAATCCCTATCTTTTATGTCTTTGGTGTGCAAGTGACACTTATTTTTATTTTTGTGTTCATTTCTTTTTTACTTGCAGCTGGAAACTTGCGACATCTAATTGTTGAGGCTTGTATTGCAAAAAAATTGCTTGATACATCAGCTTATTTATGGCTTGGCTATATATGTGAATACATGCAGCAATCAAATTCCTTGTAGCATTTCTAATCATGTGTCTGGCATGCATTGGTTAATGTCTTAGTTGCAACATGTTTCTCTTGGGGTTGGAGGGGAACTATGTACAGCTTCAGGGGGTGATTGCAGTCCCTAACTTTTGAAAACTTTAAAATATCCCCTCTTTTTTGTATGAATTTATCAATTTTTTTTCTGTTGAACTTTTCTGTTTTAGTTCTCTATTTCATTTCAGTTTCTGCCATTGCTTTTTGTTTGTAACTTCATAATTTTATCTGATTATAATAGGGGAGGAAAGGGTAATGGCCAGGGTGGCTCTGGAGCAAATGGGACTATAACTGGGAAGGCTTGCCCAAAAGGGTTGTACAGTACCCTTAGTGATCCTACTACCCAACTTGAGCAGGATTGCATCCATTAGAAGATACCTGATATCTTAAACCAAAAAAATTAAGCTTGTGAAATGTGAATTGACTTGATTTATGTTTGCTTACTGTTTATCTAGTTATGGTTTTTCTTTGCATATAGAATTTTGATATCACTCTTCTATATGGAACATGACTCACTAATAGCACTTGTAAAACTTGACAGATGTAGAAGTTCCAGGTGCCTGCATCATATTGATAGGCTTGTCATATGCAGTGGCAGCAGTGAGTTGCTTCTCTAAAACAATTTATATTGTTATTATTACTACATTTTTAAATAAATGGTGATTAAAAGCACAATAAATTTTAATAAACTAGAAAAATATTATTCCATTATATATATTGTTCTTCTCTTGGCATCTGCAACTAGTTATAACGCACAATGAAGTGTACACAGATACTAGAATATTATACTTTTTTTTTATCCTTATATGTAAGATTTATTTTCGATATGAATTTCATACTTCATAATATATAGTTTCGTATCAATTCCAGTTTACTTATAATAGTAGTAACCGATGGGATACTGTAACTGGGATCACATAGAAAATAATTGTACATATAAAGAATAAATTATTTTTTAAGAACTAAATTAAAAATGAGTTTAGTATATATATATATATATATATATATATATATATATATATATATATATATATATATATATATATAAATGAACTTTTTTCTTTTTGCTTAAATAGATTGTTGGTACGTACCTTCTGTTCTTGCTATGAGAGAATGCATGGTTATCATTTTTTTCCTATGAAAATAGCTCACAGTTGCCTATAATTGTACAATTAAAATCAGAGTAAATAATAATTTTTTGTTTAAAAAGTTTATTTTATTGGTAAATGTTAGTTGGTTTTTATGTCTTTGGCTGGAACAAATATCATGCTTAAATTAGTTTTTAGCATAAGATATAGTTAGAGGCTTCAATAAGTATACATATACATATTATAGTATATTATAATAATATAGACTCACGTGGTTGACAAATGATTTGCTTTTAGCGTCTTGAATCTCTACAAGTCTACATGATTAATGAACAACACACACAAGCTCAATATAAATAGCCCACATAATCGTTTAGAAGATTTGGCTCAAAATTTTAATATATATCTATATATGAAATATCAAGTGCAATAAGTAGTAATACCAACAAAAATGGGTAGCTAATAGTTTCTATTGAAAAGAAACATTAGCTAAGCAGCATAAAAGAAGATATACTTTTTTTTAGTAAATGAACACTTTAAAAGTGTAAGATAATTTAGTTCATAAAAAAACAAAAAATTCTAATTTAATTTTTGTATATATAAAAAAATGTGACAATTATATTCTCCCATTAAACTTTATGGGACCTAAATTGTAATGTTTAAAGATTAATTTGACCTATAAATTGTAAAATTTAAAAATTAATTTAACATTAAAATATACCACAAGAATATAATTGTCATACTTTAGTTTCAGATTACATTGCCACAGCTGGAGCAATCATGTCCATAAAAAATTTCAACAACCTCTTCAACAATAGTCATCAAAGATTAGGAGTTGCACTATATGGTGTTATCTGGCTACAAGTTTTACTGGGCATTTTTCGACCACAAAGGTAAAAACTACTGAATTCCCCTGTTATTGAGAAAATGTGTATCTGCCTACATGATTTTATTGGTTAGGAAATTTTATCCATGTTGACCTAAAATTGCAAGCTTAGATCATTGAATCATTTTATTAATTGGGATTTTTGTAGAAAAAATAATTTTTCCAAAAGAAGAGAATGCATAGGAGCTTGTTAAACTTTTATCCTTGGACATTATATGTAGACTTTTAGTGTCACAAAATTCAAATACCAACAACACCCCGATCTTAAGATAAAACTGATAACATCCTTAAGTTCAGGTAATGAAAATAATATCCTTATTATCTTTATCTATACAACATCCTATAAATTTGAAACATAACAAAAATTCTTAAGAACTAGATTATTCATTTTCAAGCTGCAGACATTTAGGTATTTCAACATTATTGTCATTTAAACTAGATTATTCTTTCTAAGTATATATTGACATGAGGTAATCAACACTGGTGCATGCTTGCTTAGTTCTGATACATAATGGGATTGAGAGCTTTATAGTTTATTGAATTGATATCTTTATTTGTTTCCCTGTTTATTTAATTGCTTAGCTCTCTTTCATCCCTCTATTTTCCGGAAAAGAAAAAAAAAACAGCTTGGTTAAATAGGAAATGACACTCATCTACAATTGAAATTTATTGATGTGAAATATGGCTACTAAATAAAGCCAAAATATGGCAATGTCCAAGTACTGCGGAATTTTTTATCTGAGGTCATATTAAAAGAAATGAGATTAGTTTCTAATGAATTGAGCTAGATATTTATATCTTGAGTAATTGAAAAGTATATTCTTGTGAATGTTGAGGAGGCACTTTCCTCAGCACATGAAAAGTAAATTTCTGTCTTGATATCCAATGATTTAGTCTGTGTGAATTCTGCTAGAAATGATGGTTTCAATTGCCTTCAATATTGAAAGTTCTAGAATATGATTTTACTGATTTTAATATTCAATTTCTTCTTCATAAATCATAATCCTAATATTTATCTACATGGCTCGTATTTACCTCTTTGGGATTTGCAACCTGTAGGGGTTGTCGGTGCAATTACACCTTGGAACTTTCCCCTTGTTATAATTACTCGAAAGGTATCTTTAGTTTTGAATCTTCACTATCCTATATTTACCCATTTTCACTTTAAGTGTTTTTAGGAGTCAGTGAATAACAATGATTTTAAGAATATTTGTTTTCTAATATATCAAGTTGGTCCAGCCCTTGCATGTGGCTGTACAGTGGTCATAAAGCCCTCTGAACTTACACCTCTCACTGCTTTAGCTGTAGTGGAACTCTCCATTCAAGTTGGAATACCACCGGTAGTTTGGTGAACATACTTTTATGACTGTTCATTGCATATTTGGCTTACAGTTTCCATCATTTTCGGTTGTGATGTTTTGTAATTTAATAATTAAATTTATTAAATATTGTCATTGTAGTATGGCAATTGTACATCAACAGCTTGGTTGTGATGTTTATAGAAAGTTCATTCTGATATTTTAGTATGTAATCTACTAGGTGTTTATATCAAAAACTATGTTTGAACATATGCAGTTATTTTGGTTTCTTTGAATGTGTCTTTTAGTAACTTTAATGCTTTACTATAATATTTTGGAACTGTACAATGTACATATTATACATGTGAAGAGAAATACATAATAGCTGAAATTTGACCTGGGTTTATAAATTTTGCAAAAATAATAATAAAAAATCCTTATTCTACATCGGTTGAGTGATAAACGTTGTAAAAATTCTTCCAATTCTACATCGGTTGACCAAAGACCGATGTAGAAATCTTCCTATTTCTTCTCATGCTACATCGGTTGAATGATAAACGATGTAAAAAATCTTCCAATTCTACATCAGTTGACTGATAACTGATATAGAAACCTTCACATTCCTACCGATTCTACATCGGTTGACTGATAACCGATGTAGAAATCTACCCATTCAACATCGGTTTCACCCTTAGAATCGATGTAGAAAACTCACATTATACATCGGTTGTAACTACACAACCGATGTAGAACAGTCGTCCTTCAAAGACGGTCCTTCAACCGATGTTGTTATTCAACGACACTATGTTACCACTACACGTCATAACCGATGTAGAAAGGCCATTAGAACCGATGTAGAAGGCCTTTTTTTTAGTAGTGATGTAATCTTTCTATATCTAATTCACGTTTAGAGTATAAATAAAAGTAAAATGATTCAGTAAGAAAAA